>NC_141603.1:53182647-53333231 GCF_047967505.1 Dipteris shenzhenensis | reverse complement strand
ACTCTCTGAAGTATCCTCCAGCAAAAGCCCAGTCAAATTGCTACACAAGAAAGTAATTTGGGGCTAGTTGTGAGGTCATGGCTTGAAATATGGATCCTCCTCCAAAGTGTGTAGGTTGAACCACATATTGTGGTTGGGCTTGCTGCCCTTGCTGCACATTTTGAGCATTGCTACCATGCTCATTCCCATTTGGTCCCTGCCTCTGTGGCACTACAAGTGGCTATACCACTGGTGTCGGTGGCTCTAATAGTGGCTGTACCACTGGTGTCAGTGGCTCTAGTAGTGGCTGTCCCACATGCATCTGTGGACCCTGAATGGGTTGTGCCTCTACCCTTGGCATCAAAGCTCGATTATGCATAATCTCAGCAAAGCTCTGAGTGAACTGAGTCAAAACTTGCAACACAGAAGCCATGTGTGTTTGCATTACTGCCATAGCATTTGCCTGTACACTTGGGTCAACACCCAATGCAACTATACCCACATGATTTTGCACTTGTGGAGCTAGTTGCCCCAATACATCAACTTGAACATTCTGCCCTTCATGAGCTGCATCTTGTACTCTTATTCCGGGGTGTGCTCCCCTTATCTGTGACTCTGGCTCAGACTCTAAGTCTACATCATAACCAAGCCTTATATGCTCCATATCCAAAAGCAATGGATGGTTGCACCAAAATCAATAACTGCTTTCTCTACCCAAACTGCCAAGGGACTCCTCTGGATGCTCTGATGAGGGTCCCAGCAACGGAACCACTGTAACCGGCTTTTGATGACAAGGGGTAGTGTAACTGTCTCTACTATCTCACAAAATTGAAAATACAGCCAACTTGAAAGATTGCCTTTGTCCACAAACAAAACTCAGAGCATAAAACTTCACTGCATAGCATCATGGAATCATAAGACAAGGGAGGCTAGAATGCCCCTTCTCAGAGGCATAAAGAGTGACACCTGTTGGCCCTAACACTTGGCGCCCCTTGCGGTATTTATTTAATTACTTGTTAGCTAAAATACAAAGGGACTCCCTTCAAGAGCTCACCCACAGGTGCAACCCAGTACAATGCCAACCTGTGGTTGTGCTAGTGACCAACTCCTAGTGCTATTCCGTTGGTTCCTTTCAGAAGTCATGCATAACACAAGTAGACCAATATGACAGCATGCCAAGCAATGCATTCACACATATCCATGCCATTACTGAGCCCAAGGCTAGCTACTACACCCCCAGGAAGAGAGTATCACAACTAGTGCCCCAATCCTCTTCCGAGCCAATGACAGGGCATTTAATCTAGTAGGAACTCAGTAGGAATGGTAGTAGCATAGAGTAGAAAGACAAGATAAGAGATCAACCAATAGAAAGAGCCTATTTCAGCCTGAAATAGCTCCAGAAGAGGTTGAATAGCGGACAGCAAACTCTGGTAGGAGGGAGCTGCCTATGAGTGTCTTCTAGCACCAGAAAAGATAAGAAAAGAGAGCGTCCAGCAAGTTGTAGAAAATCCGCCATGAATGCATCCACCAGAATGGAGTTTTCAGCCCACTAGCAACTCTGTTTCCAGTGCGCCTTGCACCAGGCAGGAGCAGGAAGAGAGGCATCCAAGAATATGACTTCAGAATTCAGAAAGGAAGACTTTTACCGTGAAGAAAGTCGAGAAAAGCTTCAAAAGTGGCCCAGAATGAAGGTGTCCAGGTCCAGGAAGCATTCCAGTAGTAGAGAGCACCAAGGGGAGGAGAATTGTCACGAAGAGAGCTCGAAAATTCACTCTAGCCAGCAAGAGGAGAGCTACAGAAATCTGCCATGTTGAGAATGAATTTGCCCTGGTAGGGGAGAAGTCTCAAATCAGCAAGGAAGGGAAAGAAAGGGCTCCAGGTCCTTCCAGGGACTTCCAGGGGTGATAGCTAGGTGCCACAAGGCAAGGAGAGAAGCCACACACACACACATGTACAAAATGAGGTGTGGGATTTTAATGCCCCTAGGGGGTCAGATGGCACACCATGACCCTAATGCAATGGAACCAATGACCCTAGTTTGTAGAATCTCTAGGGGGTCAGTTTTTAAAGAATGATCCCTTTGAACCAAACCAATGACCTTAGAAATTGAAACCACTCTAATAGCACTAGGAGTTGCACTTATTGCACATGAACTCATAGGTACCTTTGGGCATTAACTAAGGCCCCTAGCCTGGTACCAACCTTAGGCTAAATTCAGTGACAATTAGTTTAGACACTTCACCATCACCACCACGTCCCCATGATAGGTGCTCCAAAATGTAATCGATGTGTGGCATGGGGAACCTGCTTTTACTATCACCTTGTTAACTACGCGGTAATCCACGCACACTGTCACACGGTCATGAGTTTTTGGGCTTGCATGTGGGCTAGATGGTAGACCCCAAGAAATAAACTGTGCAGGGCCCTGGGATGTGAAGTATTCTAGGGCCCCCAGGAATCAAGTCCTTGGGGGTGCTTTTATGGTTTGAACCAAGAAGGGAGCAAAGAACCCCTGGTTGGGTTGTAAAAAGAGCCCCACTAGAGGGGACTAGGGGCCCACGTGACACCTTCCATTTACAGAACCCCTTACATGCATGCTTTGGAAAATAGAAAGAAACAAAGAACCTCCTGAGTTTTGTTGATGCACGAGCAGTCAACAGCAGGCGAGCACTAATAGAGAAGACCGAAGCAGCCTTTTTTAATTTGAAATAAGTAGGACGGCCCAAGGTGGAAACACCCTACTTTATGATACACAAGGTGACTTAAAGAGCAACTTTTGGGTAGTACCACGAAAGCTTCCATGCACTTCGATTGAGCGTGATCAATCACAATCGACTTTTTGGGTAAGCAACAATTTGCATGAAGTCACATGGAAGTCCGTTTCCGGAACCTTCCTCTATCCTTTCTCCAACCTATCAATCCAATCCCAAGTTAGTCTATAGTCTCGTTCGTTTGACTGTTTTGTCCCACACTCGTTTCAACTTCGTCCGAAAAGCCAATCAGCTGCAATTTCTAGGAATCCTCACGAACATCTACACATCAATTTTTTGAATTCCAAAAAACCCATTTTCCCATTTCCATCCTTGTCCCCTTTATTGATCATGTCTTGGTAGAGGTACAAATGTTCGGCCTCTTTAAAACCCAAGTTAGATAGAATTGCTTGAAGTTCATCAGACGAAATATACCAATCTCTATTTTTATCAAAAACTAGAAAGGTCTTGAACATATCTTTGTCCTCGTTATCGCTATTTATTCCAAAATCTGCCATATTTGACGAATTACAAGCGCTATTATAGAGAAGAATGAACTCCTCTAAGTCCAAATATCCCCGAACCTCTGGTGTCACGGACTCCAATAGAGACTTTACGTTGTCATCGGACATCTCCATTCCGAGTTTACAGAGAAAAGGGCCGAGGCTCTCTAAGGATAGTGTCCCTTGATGGTCCTTGTTGACAACAAAAAAGACTCTCTCAAGCTATTGTGCCTCACTTTTAGATGGG
This sequence comes from Dipteris shenzhenensis, assembly GCF_047967505.1. Taxonomy (NCBI): domain Eukaryota; kingdom Viridiplantae; phylum Streptophyta; class Polypodiopsida; order Gleicheniales; family Dipteridaceae; genus Dipteris; species Dipteris shenzhenensis. The sequence continues at coordinate 53,329,752 of NC_141603.1, read as the reverse complement.
TGGAAAAACCCATTAGACATCCTGAGAAGGATCATTGCATACAGCAGGAATGGTGTCGTCTAAGATTTTGTTGCAGAAAGAAGCCACTTGGTTGGGCGACGGGCTCAATTTGAAGATGGAGGCTCGCAACCATAAGTCATCAATGGCAGCAAAACGGTGGAGAGGGTCTACGTTCGAGTGCATGATTGAAATTGAGGCTATCTAAGTGGGGATGCGATGAAGGAACATCGTCTATTTAAGTTAAATTTTCAAGGTTCGTGCAAAGTTCCTTGAACCTTCTTAAAATAACAAAAGCAATCAACAAGAGATTAGAAAATGTAGTTTGAAGAATATAAAAGGCACCCTTCTTAATATTCTGATAATTCTTTCCATTTTTAGTGGTGCATATGGCCTATCATCTACCCTTTTTGTTGCAATAATTTTTCTTTTGTGTGTTTTATTTGAGAGAGACTAAAATGAAATAATTATACAGATTGAATTTTCCCTAAGTGCTTGAGTTTGCCTTGCATCTCCGGAGTTCCGACATTGGAGTTTTGATAGAAACTCCATACATATACCTTTGTATAAATGTATGCTCATGTGTGTGTGTGAGCATATGTTGATACAAAGTCCTACACACATGATTGGGTGCTTACACGACAATAGTGTGGAGGTTGTACTAGCCAGTCCCATGGAGTATGGGTTATTGTCTTGTATCATGAGGTTATAAATTTTACTTTTAATGTGATGAATTTGGGCATGTTGGATACATCTAGGTCTACATGCCTCTTGGACTTCATAATTTGAATCTAGAGTTAACATTTAGATGACATATGCAAAGCCCCCATATCCATGGCCATGCTAATGGATTTGGACCTAAGGATCAACCTTCAAAGCATGGATCCAATGTCCAAATAGGAAATTAGGATCTGGTCACTCCTTCTCGGAGCCAAACTCAGTGGCTAAGGTTCAAGGTGCAAAATTTGACTATAGATCTTGTAATCCCAAATCTAGATGTTCCTTCCCAAAGTGTAGAGTACCTCTCAATGCCATGTACTCGATAAGAACCCTTTTGTGGGCTTGTTGAGACTTGGACAAGATGGTAAAGGAGTCAATAGCAAGTCCCCTTTCAAAATCAAAGCATGCATGCATGTAAAGAGGCCAAGTATGGGTACAAGGTGGAAGCCTATCCTAGAGTTTCAAGTATATGGCCAAGTAATAGTATGAGAGGAAGCCTATCCCAAAGTTTCAACTATATGTTGCCATTAATTACTCGGCTTAGACCTTAGTGTGTATGACAATGTTTTAAGCTATAATATGTCTTTGAACATTTGGAGGACACTGTGAATCACAAAAGATCAATCCTTCACCTTGAGTGCCCACCCTTGCTCATGACAATGTAACAGAATCAAAGTTATGATTGAGGGTCAAAGTGTTAAGGAGGTAGATGTGGATGCTAAGGTGGAAAAAATTTTGGGCTATCAAACTTGGAATTAACAAAAGATGGAGAGGCCTCCTTGGCTAAGTCAAGACTCGACGGAGTTTACCGAATGTTCTAGGTTGAGATGTCGAATGTGATTTCCAATACCCTAGAGGAAAAAGATCCAGAGGTGCATAATGATGATGTCTAGATAATAGACCTTGGGACTATTGAGAGTCCTAGAAGCATCCATATCAAGTCTATTTTGTGTGTAAGAAAAACTTGTAGATCCATGCACCAATTTCACACATGGTTTTTATTGAGCTTATTAAGAATATGTTGATTGGGCTACTCTTTGAAGATGATTCAATCAACTCAATGCCTATCAATCCAATGTACCCTAACATAATTCTTCATGTAGGAATTTTATGCTATGTGACCACAACTTAGTATGTAGAGCTACATCCTAAATTTATTCTCGCTCGTCTTTATTCCAATGATTATGAAATCTTTGTTTTCCCATGTTTACAAGCTGGAAAAATCAAGCTAATACTCTTATAGCAAAATTTTTAGAAAATTATCCACAATTAACTATGCCATGGTAGTGAATATTAGTCACATTGCTCGTGTAAAAACAAAATCAATACTTTGACAATTGATTTTGCAACTCTGTCTTAGCTAAACACCATAAAAAAGGCAAGTACACCTCGGATAACATTAAAAGCTAAGTGGTATAGAAGTCTACAATGATTTTAATAGTAAATTGAGCCTGAAATTTCATAAACTACCAATACTTTGATAATTTATAAATTTGAGTGATTTCAAAACCACATCAAGCCAAAACATGATCAAACTTAATGAGGATGTGTATCATATATATGAGATATTCCTTTGCTTTTAGAGTTATGATTCCCAACATTTACCCTAATTTTTGAGCTACAAAATGTTTAGATATGATAACTATAAATCCAAATTGTTGCCAAGATCACCTTCATTGCTTGAATCTCCATCAATGTCATTCCAAATGCAAAATTCATAATATATCTATCTTCAAGCAACAAAACTACTCTAATGATGGAAAAATTCCTAGATTTTGAGTACTTATGCCCCCTTGCAAGGGTGCCACATTGAAATAGCCAATCAGAGATGCTTCCTGTGACAAATTTTTACACATACATATAGTATGGTAAAAATAGCTTGTGCTTCAAGTTTCAACCAAAAACATGCAATGCTAAGCAATCCTATACAAGATTTTTGGAGTGAATATTAGAAATTCAAAGCAAAGGAGGGTACAAAGAAGAAACAAATACGGTGGTCATCATCTACAAGACTTAGTGAAGATGCACTCAACACACACATGCCTTTGTCTTCTCCTATCTCCACACTCACTCATGAACACACCTTGCTAATGACTATGCACTTTGTGTTACTCTGTACAATAACTCAACACCATAGCATCTACCATCTACAATGATGACTCTATTTTTGTAGCACCACAACAATTCATGTGACAACTCACAACGACTCACCACTAACTATTGATCCCTTAAATACTTTCTCCCCTCTATTCTTGGCATATTTCCCATGCCAAGTATCTTGCTACGACATATGTAGCCCAACCATTCTACTTGAAGATCCTCCCAAAACATTAGCACGAATTCTCCTCAAGGTGTCCACCCTTCCTCTCGTTGCACCATCTCCATCATTCTTGGGCTCTATTGCATTTCTTCCATATGATTTCGACTTTGATGTATGACCCAATTGATCCTTAGTTCACTTTGCCTTGGCCTTTGTTTCAATGTTAGACCCCTTCCTTTTGGAGTCCAACATTTCCCCCAGTTGTTGAAGTTGCACCCTCATGGCTCGTATCTCTATTCATTGCATCATGATCCACCACATGGTATTTTTGTTTCACCTTGGTTGTCATGCAATAGGTCCATGATCTATGTGGCCTTTGCCTCCATGATCTAATACATCTTGTAGTAGCAAGAGAACTTTGCAAGTTTCTAATAGATAGTCCATTGTCTTTTAGTTTATGGCATTGCCATGTTTGCAATGGTATCCAAGAGAATTGTTAGTTGTTGCACTACGACAACTCTCTTTTTTTTCTTCTGCCTTGGCAATTCAAATATTGATGGATCCATGCCATAATTTCTTTGAATTTATTAGTACCTTTAAGAAAATAGGAGACACTAACTCTCTTTGTTGCATCTCCACTTGCCTCCATTGATTAGTTGGCCTACACACCATTTTCTTTCATATGGTCTGAGTGCATCCATGCTGCACTTGCACTAACGAGGCACAGTTAGGTGCCCACAAGCACAGTTAGGTGGTGGAAAAGCCACATAGGATGATTGAGAGAATCTAGGAGCAGATTGAGGAGATGATTTTGGAGCTCTGAGGTCATCAGTGATGTCAGTGACCTTGTATGAGGTGCCTACTTAAGGACCTCTCTTTTCTTCATTCCATAAGCAAGTATTCTGATTTTGTGTCCACTCTACTCTTTCCTTTCAGTGTTCCAACAACAATATATTATGCTTTCTATCTAAAATTTGTTGTGCTATATTAAGTTTTTGATTATGAGGGTCTTAGTATAGAGCCTACCATTTGTTTGCTTATCAATCCAGACACTAGTCATCTCCCCTTAGGGCATCAAACTTAGTGGGCTCGGGTGGCTTCATCAAGAGTTGTAATGACTCCTCCATCTCATTTTGCAATTTGCTTCTCTATTGTTGAATGTCATTGAAAATCTCTAAGGCCTCATTCACAAGAATCTCTAAGGCCTCATTCATGAATTCACTTGAACTTCAAATTTGAATTTGGAGATAGGATTTTGGTTGGATATCAGGTTGACTTGTACCCCTAGTAAATCCACTTGTGCCTTCATATTGACATTCTCCTTGCTTATTTAATCCAAATTTCCTATTTTTTCTATGGTGCAATGCTTCTTCTACTATAGATCTGCTTGGACTTTTCTCGTTTGTATTTTAGTGAATCAATCTGTGGATTTGCTTCTTTTGACTTTTGTTGTGCTCAGGAGACTGCCTCGTTTGATTCTTCCTACCTTTTTTAAAATTTTTGTTTCTTAAAATACTCCCAACCTCCAAACTGTGCATGTTAGCCTTTGTGATCTCTAGTCCAAATTCCATTATCTCAAGGGGCTAGAAATTCTCAACCACATGGCTAATGACATTCAGTACTTCAAGCCTTTTATCATGGCATTACTCAGACCAATTCTTGGAATGAGTACTAGCCCATCTCCTTCACAGGGGATCCACATGTTTGGTTTTAGATCACCATCATGTAAGCTTCCACTATCTTTGTTCAGGCTCTCCTTGTTCAACTCCCTAGGTTAGCTACTTTCCCTTTGGATACATTTCTTGTTTCTATAATTGCACCTATCGTTCCTTTGTTCCTTTAGTCCTTCTTGCTTGGGTGTTGGATACCTTACTTGGGTTTCAGATTGATAGATCCATGTGGTGGTTCAACAAATATTTTGCCCAAGAGATTCACTATTGTTGGTGTATGTTGTAGCTCCATCTCCTCTTATGAACATGTTGAGCTGTGCTTAGTTACTTGGCATGATTCTATGTGCTACCTTGTAACTTCTCAACTTGATCATTGATGATGTCCATGAAGAACTTGGTCATTGATATTGGCCATGAAGATCTTAGCCCAATTCACCCTTGGTCCCACAAAGGCCTTGATCACCTTTTGGGCAAGTTGTCTTTGACACATAAACACGTATCAAACATCTTCAACTTAATTTATTCTAATAGGAATCTTTTTTATGTGTTGGTCATGCCATGTCTTATTATTCCTTTGAATAAAACTTTGTGACTAGGCTTCCCTCAACCATAATTTATTGATCTTTGTCAATTCATCCATCCTAGTATGTAAGCTTCATGTGTTGCACTGCTAACCTTAGGATTGGTAGGGTATTATAGGTATTCGAGCAGAAAATCACGAGTGGAGAAGTCCAAGTGAGCCTTTTTGCAACATGTTCCTATGTATATTCATTCAAGTAATCATATTGGAACACTATTACGGTGGCATATTAAATACCAACTATATTTATTCAATTCTAACAGTACAAAATTTCCATGTATAGTATTTAAAGAAAATGTTAAAATAGGTCAAGGTCATTTGCAACCCCCCTAGAATGATACATTATCTTTCAGAACATTCATATGTTTAAATTCATTATTATTTTTCTCTATTCTCCTCACTCCCAAAGTAGAATGTTCAACTAAGTTGGCCACTCATGTATATGATTCCATCCATGAACAAGGTTTGAACATATTGCACAAAACTTTTACCAGATGTGGAAGTTTTGCCCAGTATATTCCTTACTGAAATAACATTAAATCCAGATCATGAATCCAGGATTCCACACTAAAAATTATAACCCACAAGTGTAATTTAAATTTTGAATTTCAATGAACCAATCCGACCAATAAATCTACGTGTGCACTTCAGCTTGCTCATCTATATGTAAGTCACCAAGTGATATTTTACAAACCACATGTAACAAGTTTACCAGATGCAAGTAATATAACAAGTAAGAGTGACAACGTATGAAGGAAAAGGAATGCATATCATAGAATCTTACATTAAATAATGCCAACCAACAAAATAGAAGCTCAAGATTGTTTCCAAAAGCCAAAACAATTTGTACCTCCAATGTAGATTTTACTTGCGCATTAATAAACTAGAGTGCACCCAAAAATTTTTTTCCAAGCTATTGTCTCATACGCATAATGTCACAAAATTTCAGAATCAAAACGATAGCCAAAAATAAATATCGTGTATGTGAGATAGCACCAATGTCTAGTAGACCATAAAGCATAACCATAAACTAATTCTCATCGGCGGAGTCATCCACAAATAAAGTCCGTCATCTCCTCTTCTCCCTCAACTCATAGTTATATGATTTGTCGTTCCTTTCCATGTGCATGGCCATACTCTCTGCGTAAGTTGGCAATTCACTTCAAAATGAAACTCTAGAACTCCCTTACATGCATAAATGAAAGGTATGCATTCAAAATAAAGAACAACATTTTTTACTCACTAGTCCAATGGCACAGCAACATTGATTTGTTAAAAGGCCAACATGTGATCGCCACTAAGCCTAGTGCACACAAGATCAGCGGAAGAACTAAGGAGGCTCAAAGCACACTAAATAAGACATGAGAGGGAGATAGCAAATCTATATCTCTTGCAATGTGTTTTCAACAATACATGATAGGCTTCTTATATAGACTGAGCCTTTAGAATAGTCAAACCATGTGGGATCCTCTCATCCACATCTCTCCTTGTGGATATCCTCAATCCACATCTCCACATCATGTAGTCCACATCCTAGGGTGGCTACTTTAATTCTTTCCTATACCATACCTTAGCCTTTAATTATGTGCTCATGGCACCATATCTCAACACCTCCCCTTGGTGCCATAATCCTTTGGCTACTACAAGGTGGTCAGATGTGAGTTACATTCCATCACCTCCCCTTAGTGCATGAATTGCTACTTAAGGTGGTCAAGTGTGGCTTTTACATGTCAATACCTCCCCTGGGTGCTTTCATAGCTACTCTCAGGTGGTCAGGTTTGATTACAAACATATAGGCAAGGTTGGCAAGGTTTTTGTTTCTCAATACATTCCATTGATGTCACCTTTTGGCTTATGGCTTGATGACGATGGTGTTTGCTTCTTTGCTTGACGTAGCTTCATGCATGATACTTTGTTCTTCCATGTGCCTTGATGCTTTGTGTGGATGCCATGTTTTTTGCTATGGTCATCTCATGCACTTGTGGCTTTGGCATGCTTATGACAATGATGTGTGCATTCATGCGTTACTTTAATTCCATTTGTTGCAAAGGTCTTACCAATTGATTTCTTTCAATATTGGCAGTGTCTAATTGCATACAATGATTCTGATTTGACAGACGCGTAGAGCTCAAAAAGACGATCACTTTTCCTTTTTGGAGCGTGTCCAAATTCTTTTTGGATTGAGAGTTACGGCTTGTCGAAGGTTCTATGAAGAAGAGGGCCTTTGATGATGTGGCACAGGGATTCACATGCTGAATTCCATACTATGCTTAGCAAGGGCCTCTGTGCTTAGGTGGCACTATGCCATGTGGCAATCTTTAAACCCAAATAGGTTAACCCATGGTTACATTGACTTTACCATGGTCCACCTAAACTGAACCTAACTATAAACTTAACCACAGTTGAACACACCCAACCTTATCTGCCACATGGCCTTTTTTAAAGGAACCTTGGAGATTTGAAGGTTTGCTGTGCAAGGAAGGTCGACGACGGACGAGCGGCTTCGACGGAGGGACTTGAGTGTGAAGCTATGGTGAAGATGCAGTCCATCAGCTAGCTTGAGGAGAGGGAGTTGTGTCGCTTGCAAGGAGCCGGTTCTCACATGGAGCGATAGAGGCAACTGTTGGAGAAGTTGAGTCGCACTTTCGTCTATGGCGTAGCTTCGTCTATTGCACAACACTTGATTGGAGCAGGCGGTGATGTGGCGTGGCTTTCGGTCGCTGTAGGGTCCTCGTTCAGGTGGAGGTTGTCTTCTTAGGCTTGTTTGTAGGAGCTTTGAAGGTTGTAGTCAGTGAGCGCAGCGACGATTGTTGTGAGCGCTGCTACCTTGACGACCTCGAAGACATCGTGTCTGGAGTATACGACGTCCGCACACCACCCCACCTGGGGCCATAGAATGATCAGGTCAATCACCTTGCGGCTCGCTGCAGGGAGCTTCTGGAGGTGCTAGAAGTCAACTATGGCAGAGCTATTGTAGAAGCTAGGAGATTGCGCTGGAGGTCAAAGCTTTGGGCTGTCATTTCTTGAGGCTTGGAGATGTCATTGTAGATGCAGCTGGGGTCGAATCGTTGCTTCTTGCCCTTGGAGGCTTGTAGAAGCCGCCTTGAAGGTTCGGGGCTACTGGATGCGCTTGGAGCTAGGACGCTGAGTCGCTATGGATGGAGAGATCCGTGGAGTCGTAGAAGAGCTCCGAGTTGCTGCTTGTCATTTGGAGCAGCCCGTGAAGCTTGCTGATGGAGAAGGGTCGCTGTGGGAGCTTGAGAGTTGTCGCGTTGTTGAAGAGGAAGGCTTGATACTGTGCAGAGGCTGATGAGCTTTCTTGCCTTCAAGGATGCTTCGCCGTTGGAGAGGTCGCTGGTCTATAGGCTTTGGATGGTTCATTGCGCATTGGCCTTCATCGAAGTCGTTGGTTGTCTATTCTGCAGTGTAGGCTGCTCATTGTTGCTGTGTTGAGTGCACGTGCTGTCCGTGGAGAACAAATTCTGAGTTTCAGAACAAATCATGAGCATGGATTAACAACACGTAGCAACATGCAAAATTTGGATATGCTGGCTCCAGCTCGCAGCTCTCCGTTGGCGATGCAAGAGCTTGATATAGATAGCCAATCGTGCTTGTTGCTCTTGAGAGTCGCCTTTGTAGGCCGAGCTTGAAACTCATCTGTAGAGTTCCTTGGAGGCTGAACCATAAACAACAAACAAAGAGTCTGTAGCCAAGCGAGTCATTTGCACAGCTTTGCACCCGCTTGTTGCAGCACTAGTCTCTCTTCCTTGATGAAGTAAAAGCAGAAGGAAAGAAAGCATGAGGTAGAAAGTATAAGAACTCACATCATAAACCATGCGACCAAGAATAGCTTGTGTGAGGGGATACCAAACCCTTCTTCCTTGACCAATCTCCTTTTGTTGTACAACCTCAATATTTTTCTTTTCTTCTTTCGTAAAATCCTCTAGAAATACTTGTGCATCACAACTAACAAGTGTACTTGTATGATACAAGTAATCTTTAAGATTTGTTGTGACAATTGCCTCCTCATTCAATCTAGACAATGGAATCTATTTTAGCATTAAAGTTGAAAATAGAAATATGTTCTTGAAATAACTAGTGGAAGAAAGAAAGATGATACTCACTAATACATTCACTGCTTGTGCCTCTTTTTATGGAGTTTATTGGGGCTTTAGCTCTCTCCTTTTGGTTTTTAGGGCAAGTCCAAGAAAAATGATCTTTGCTCAAACCTTCAAAGCAAAGAATTTCTTGCTTGGCTTTGTCATAATCCACTCTTTTTAAAAGAGGATATTTTTGTGTTTAGAGTTTCTTGGGCTGTACTTGAGAAACCCCCTTTATAAATTGCCTCTTTTCTTTTCAGTTAGAAAATTAAATCAAGCAATAAAACCAGTTTGTTTCATAGCTCCACTTTTAGATCTCCTCATCATATCAATATATAGTTGGACATACTTATAGCCTCTTAAAAAGTTTTGGGAGAATTTCTTCTCATGTCAACCTTATAATTGTTGGAATGGTCACCTCCCTATCTGTAAGCCCCCATATGAGGGGAGCATGGGGGAGGTAGACCTGGAGATAATGGGGCTGCCACATGGGCAGCACATGAGCTGTCATGTGGACATCACAAGAGACCTTGTGCAGGAGAGATGGCAGGGGCATGAAGCCCTGGATCTAACCTAGCAAGATGGAATTGTAGAGCAGGCGTACGACTGTAGCAAGGCCCTATGAAGGGTGCGATGACATCAGCAAGTGTACAGAGCATGGTACAAGGATGTGTAGACTTGGGACATGTGGCGTTGACATTAGCAAGTGTATAGAGCAAGGTACAAGACTGTACGGGCCTGATGGAGCAACAAACGAGGCTGCTATGAGGTAGGGACCTGCCTTTATATAGGGATGGGCCCTTGCCTTGATTGGAGGGCCAAGGCCCTAGAAGAGTGGGCCAAAAGGACTTGGTTTATTGAGCCCTAATAGGGCTGGACTAGCCATAGTCTGGTCAAGCTGGTTGGTTTTTACAAGCCCCCTTGGGGGCCTATAAAAGGAGAGGCCTTAGGCCTCATTTCACATCCAGCAAGCAACAATGGGAGGAGCAAAAAGGAGTAGCACATCCACCATTCATGGGCCTCTACAAAAGAAGTGAAGGAGAGAGGTGTTGCTACTGACTTAGCTCCAAGGAGAGGCTGTTGTCTTCTAGGGCAAAAGGTTGCTGAGATCATCATCTTCTGGAGCAGCCATTCACAAGAAGTTTGGAGCAGTGGAGAAGCTATCTTGGAGCCTACATTTATAAGGACCAAGGGGACCTATGTGCTATAGACAAAGCTTGGCAGGGGCTGCCCAGCTAGGCTGATTCATAGGCAGCAGTAAGGTGGAGAAGAACACACTAGACAGAGAGTCTGCAAATGCTTGAGATGGAGCACATGGGCTCAGAGAGATAGAAGTGCTTGACATGTAGTAGGAGAACCTTTTGGTATTGTATCACGTTCTACTTTGTGGATGGATGGAAATATAAAGAGTTGCTTCTATATTTGTTTATGAGCATTGTCTATTTATTGGCTTGCACATCTATGCACATAAGTTTAAGAAGTTTGTGATTCCACACCCCACACCACACAATGTGAGCTCCTCGGCATTACTATCGGTCTTCCACTGTATGTACCCTCTCTGTTGGGTCATTTCTAATAATAATTGTCTTTCAGACCCCTCATAAAACCTCTTACTTTTTAGAGCTCATCTATATCCTTTAATTTAAGGACTTCCACGCTATAATTGTCTATCATACTAAAGTATTTTTAACCATCTCACACTTCCCATGCTCTTTTTAGTTCATTCTCAGGTAAAATTATTTTAGAAAGGCTTGTTCAAACTTAATCCAATAATTTAGAATTTTTATCAGTTTCTCTAAAGGCTCATCCACTTATAAAAAACACTAGTGACATCAGTATCAACATGGAATCAAGCATGGCAAAATATAGGTTCATTAGGTGTCCCAAACTACTACAAAAAGCATTCACTAGGACCTCTGCCACGTCCGATGCGATCCTATGGAATACCTTGCCATAGTCATAGTTCACTAAAATAAAAAACAATATCCAAAATATTAGAAATACAAATTTCATTAACAACTTCTAGAAGCATTTTGCAAAATGCATTTTGCATTTTGCAGATTTTATTTAGAAATGTTGTACAGGTGACTTCTATTAAGTGTGAAATGAATTCCAAGAGCAAAGCTCAAGGAAGAATTACATCATGTGAGGCATGAGGAAACCCATACCCTAATAGGGTAAAATGAAGCTCATGTATGCGAGCAAGAGAAAATCCAAGGTTGAGGCTAAAAAAGCCACCTCAACCCTTTGGGAGGTGCTAAGAAAAAAGGGGAGCCACTCCAGTTCCTCAAGAAACCATCCTTGTGTTGAGAGTTCATGCTCAACATCATGTGATCATGTGTGCATAGCACCATCACGTGATCATATGTGCATAGCACTAACCTTATAGAGTGCTATAAAGGAAAGAGTTAGATCCCCTAACCCTAACCCTAAAAGGGTTTGTATATATTCTATTTTTTCAACTAATTCTAGTGTACAGTTAGTCATTTGTGGTGTGCTCTCTAGCTGTGCCCTCTCTCCTCATCTCCACTCTTCTCCTCTCCCCTCTTCATATTTTGTCATGGTATCAGAGCTCCCTTGTCTTCCGCTGAGACATTGAGATTCTTGAGAGATTGAGAGAGATTGAGTGTTCCATTCTCTTCTGTTGAGAGAAAATTCCGTCCATCGGAAGAAGATTTCCGTCATTTGTTCTTGAGAGATTTCCGTCATTTGAGAGAGTTTATTTGAGAGTTTCTTGAGTTGAGAGAAAAGAGAGATTTCAGAGACTATTGAGATTTGTGAGAGTTTCTTGAAGAAGAGCCTCCTTCGAAGCAGCGTAGCCCAACCAAACGACCTTCGACTGACTTCAGAACGCAGCTCCTGCAATACTTTGCATTGCAAACGAGGAACGAGAATCTGCTGAAGTTTTATCTCGCATCTCTCGAGAGAACCCATTGGGACCGTCGTCAGCTACTACGCTATACTGTAGGAGCGCTAACGGCTGCTCCTACAGCGACACGCTCTCCTCCGAAAAACTCCCAACGTCCGGCTCTGCTCGCAACGCCTCGACGACAGAAAAGCAGCAACGAGCCGCCTCACTCCAGCCTCGACGACAGAAAAGCAGCAACGAGCCGCCTCACTCCAGCCTCGACGACAGAAAAGCAGCAACGAGCCGCCTCACTCCAATGAATAGTATACCTGAGAAAGGTATACTAGGCGACCCTCATGGACTCCAACCGACTCGCCCTCACTACGGGGAGCTTCACGAGAAGCTGGTTGAAATAGAGGTGGCATATTCCCTGAGTGGATGTGTATAATGCTGAGGATAATGGAGGGAATCGCGACCTGCATGTTTCGAGCTCCACTTGGTCGTCAGCGATAGCAAAGCTCCAAGCTCCATCGCTGGCCTGCGCTCCATCAACAACGAACAACAGCCCATAGTCTTCTATAAGGCGCCTCCAATCGACCGACCAACGAGCAGCAGCTTGAGAAGCAACGAAGCTTCACGACAACGGGAGTGCAGCTGAAGGAGTTGGAGGTGGCGAAGGGCTTGGAGACGAGGCAAGAGGAGAAAGGCTCCTTCCACGCCCGCCTCCTACAACGGCTCGCCCACACACACAGCAGCGTGCGACACCGAACAACCGACAGCAAAGCTCCATTGACGGAGAAGACGACAGAATCTAGAAGATTCCGTCCGAATCTTTCTAGATTCCGGCTTCCCACAGCGTGACACGTGGCCCGTGCGCCACATCAGCTAATCCTATCTGCCACGTCATCTTATCTGCCACGTGTCTTATCATCTGCCACGTCAGCACTGACTGCCACGTCAGCACTGCCACATCATCAGTGCCACGTCACCTATGCCACGTCACCTGCCACGTCATCAGTGACACATCATCAGCCACATCACCTGCCACATCATCAGTGACATGTCATCAGGCCACGTCATCTGCCACGTCATCTGTGCCATGTCATCTGCCACGTCATCTGCCACATCACTTGTGCCACGTCATCTTTGCCACGTCATCAGTGCCACGTCATCAGTGACACCTCAGCACTGCCACCTCAGCACAGAGCTTCACTGGCACACCTCTTGCTAAGCACAGTGCCACATCATCACTGCATGTGACTCGCAGTGACACATCATCATTGAGCACCATTTGCACTCCTTTTGCCCCTCCACCTAGATCAAGTCATATCTCTTAATCCAGGAAGAATTTGAGGGTGCTCCAAAAAGGAAAGTCGCTCGATTTTTCGTGCTCTACGTGCTCGTTACATCACACGCACATTTCGGCGCAAGTTACACTCACATTTGAGCCTCGCCGACAAAACCACTTCCTTCATGCACATTTGCCTCTACATCGACGCATCTGACCCAGCACTTAAAAAGAACAAAGGAAAAGGAATTATTTGCTGCTCTTTCATCGATCGACGGTTGGTTTAGATCTAGATCAGAGTAGACTAGATCGCCATAGAGGGGACGCTTTGAATTCCCCAAGTTGCCAATCTAAGCCATGCCTGAAATTCCCGACTAGTACTCACTCGGAGTCAATCCATACGCTCACATCCGATTTCACATCATTACATTACCTGAAATCTTACGTTCATCAGTTCAGTGAGCAGACTTCAGAGTTCAGAGGCATTGCAGATTGATTCAGTGGGCAGATAGCACTTGATTTCACACACACATGCCACCATTGTAAAGCCTATTTGGCTATCTCACAGCATCGTGCACATCATTTTCAGCCTTGTAAAGCCTCTTGGCTATTCCCGGCATCATTGCCACAAGCCTTGTAACACAGGTCAGATCTTATTTACTGCAGTTCTATCTTCACCGACGGTACAGAGATTTCACTTGGCATCTTCAGTGTATTTGCAGTTGATTCATACAGAGTTTTCCAGGACACTTTTTGAGTACATTGTTTGCACCATGTCGACTAGCAACCTCAATCTGGAGGCATCTGCTAAGTTAGACAACTCCAATTACGGTACATGGAAATACCGAATGGAGACCATTCTTGTGCTTCAGGACAAATGGGAGTATGTCGATGGATCCATACCTAGACCATTGGCCGATCTAGCCACCAGTAGCTCTACTCCATCTGATGTCACAGCACCAGCAACGGGATCTACATCGGGATCTACATCTACACAAACAGTTTCCGCATCAGTAGCAGATCCTGCCATTGCCCGAGCTCAAGCAGAATGGGATAAGAAAGACAAGTATGCCTATCACCTGATCAAGCAGAATGTGCAAGATGTCATGCTAGCACAGCTCAACACAGTCAAGACATCAAAAGAAGCATGGGATATGTTCGCAGCTCTCTACGAGTCCAAGAACACATCCAGGATTCTCACCTTGAGAAACCAGATCAACCAGAGTTTCCGCAATAGCAATGAAACCGGTCATGCTTATGTACTCCGCATCAAAGACTACAACAATCAACTTGCAGCAGCAGGAGAGACTATGAATCCCGCAGAAATGGTTCAAGTAATCCTGAATGGACTAGGAGAAGGATATGAGAATCTGGTCCAGAGTATTGCCATCCAACGGCAAATTCCAACACTTGAAGAACTTCAGTCAGTTCTACTTGGTGAAGAACTCAGGACTCAGGCCATTCAAGCACGTAAAGGTCATTCTAATGATCAGGCATTCACCGCTTCAGACAGAAGCAGAGGCAAAGGCAGAAACAGAGGTAGATCATATCAGAAAAGTGGTCATCATCATCAACAAAATCAAAGTCAGAATCAGCATCAGCATCAGCAGCATCCTCAGCAACATCAAAATCAGCAAAGAGGAAATCATTCCAACAGAGGAAGATTCCAAGGACGAGGGAATGCATCCACCAATGTGTCAAACATTCAATGCAACTATTGTCACAAGTTTGGACACTATGAAAGAGATTGCCGCAAGAAGCAGTATGACCAAAGCGGTCAATCCAACAGTAATAGAGGGAATTCCCGAGGAAGAGGAAATCATCGTGGTGGACATTCTAGTCACAGTCATTTTGCAAGTGAACATGGCAATATGTTTCTTGCAAGTGAGGAATTGCATCAGACTGATACAATGCACCTAGACACTGATTTCAATCCCAAAGAAGATTTCAGCTATCAAGTCGACCAAGTGGAACAGGATCCTTGGTACATCGACAGCGGTGCATCATCTCATATGACAAATCATCAGGAATGGTTCACAGAAATGAAGCCATTAGAAGGTCAAAAGAATGTCATCTACACAGCAGACAATACACCGAATCCGGTTCAAGGGACAGGTGTTATCCCTATGAACAATTTCACTGGTACAAAAGGATTAGTCAAAGATGTGCTCTATGTTCCGAAGCTCAGCAAGAACCTTTTGTCAGTAGGTCAAATGACGGAACACAACTACAAAGTCATCTTCGACGGTGATGAATGCACTATCAGAGACAAATCCAAAAGAGGTCAGCTAGTAGCAAAAGGTATCAAGGAAGGACGCTTATACAGGATGCTAGCTATAGTACCAGATAAGCATGCCATGTCAGCTCAAATGCAACAGATGCCACTATCCACAAAATGGCACAAGAGATATGGTCATGTCAACTTCAAGTACTTGTTAGATCTCAGGAATCAAAATATGGCAATTGGGATTCCGAAACTACAGTTTCTTGGAAAGGTTTGTGAAGCATGCTGCTTCGGCAAACAAAAGCAAACCAACTTTGTCAGAAGTACCTCTCGTGCACGAGGTATTCTTGATTTAATTCATACAGATGTATGGGGTTATGCCCAGACCCGCAGCATCAATGGTTCACTTTATTACTTGACCTTCATCGACGACTACAGCAGATATTGTTGGGTCTATTTTCTGAAAGAGAAATCTGAAGTGTTTGCCAGATTTCAAGAATTCAACGCCATGGTAGAAAACCAGACAGGCAGAAAGATCAAGGTCATGAGATCAGACAGAGGAGGTGAATACATGTCTTCAGCATTCATGAATTTTTGCAAAAATCACGGTATTCGAAGACAATTCACATGTGCAGATACTCCTCAACAAAATGCAATAGCTGAAAGGAAGAATGGGACTTTAGCAGACAGTGCTAGAGCAATGCTTAGTGAAAAGCATCTTCCGAATCAGTATTGGGCAGAAGCAATAGCTACAGCTAACTACTTGCTTAATCGGCTTCCTACCGAACCGATACAAGGAATGACTCCTTATGAAACATTCACTGGACACAAGCCACGCATTGGGCATCTCCGCATATTTGGTTGCATAGCATATGCCCACATACATGATGATCATCGCAGGAAATTGGATGCGAAGTCACGCAAATGCATCATGGTTGGCTACAGTGAAGAAAGTAAAGCATACAAATTGTATGATCCCATCAACCGCAAAGTCATTATCTCCAGAGATGTAATCTTCGATGAAGAATCAGAATGGAAAACCTCACCTACATAGGAGATAGAAGCATCGACTTCACAGTCATCTACAGAACAGGTTGATGAAGAAGAGCAAGAATTGCCAGCAACACCTCAATCAGCGTCACAGTAGCTCAGACGGTCTACTAGGGAAAGCAGACCACCAGCCAGATTGACATATGCTCAGAAAGGCAAAGCAATTCAAGTGGAAACCACCAACTATGCTCTTATGACTACCCTCATGGCTACAGAAGAGCCAGTGTACTTCGAAGACGCAGTAGATAAGCCAGAATGGCAAACTGCAATGAATGAGGAAATGGATGCTTTGTATAAAAATAACACTTGGGAATTATGCGACCTTCCACCAAGAAAGAAGGCCATAGCCAACAAATGGGTATACAAAGTAAAGTACAATCCAGATGGTAGTATTCAGAGATACAAAGCCAGATTAGTTGCAAAAGGATTTGCACAACCATATGGCCAAGATTATGATGAGACTTATGCTCCAGTAGCAAAGATGGATTCCATACGGTTCTTGATATCACTAGCGACACTCAGTAAATGGAATGTGTATCAGCTCGATGTCAAGAATGCATTTCTCAATGGTTATCTAGACGAGGAAGTCTACATGCAACAACCAGCCGGTTATGTTGAACCAGGACAGGAGAACAAGGTTTGCCATCTTAAGAAAAGTCTCTACGGCTTAAAACAAGCACCCAGAAGTTGGTACAGCAGAATTGACAAGTATTTTGCTGATCTGGGATACATGAAGTCCAATGCAGATCATACTCTCTACTACAAGGTTCAAGGGGAAGATATTACTATTGCACTTTTGTACGTAGATGATCTGATTGTGACAGGAAGCAAGGATAGCTTCATCAGAAAGCTAAAACAAGACTTATCTGCAGAGTTCGACATGATTGATGTTGGACTTATGCACTATTGTCTTGGAATTGAGTTCTGGAGAGATTCAGATAGCACATTCATGAGTCAGCTCAAGTATGTTGACAGTCTCCTGAAGAAGTTTCATATGGCAGATTGCAAGATTGCAGCCACTCCCATGGAACAGAGTTTGAAACTTACTAAAGATTCAGAAAAGCCTACAGTCAATGACAGATACTACAGGCAACTCATTGGATCTCTTATATATCTGACAATCACACGGCCAGATATTTGTTATGCAGTAAGCTCACTAGCACAGTTTATGGCAAATCCAAAACAGTCTCACTGGAATGCAGCCAAAAGAGTCTTGAGATACATCAGAGGTACAAGACAATTTGGGATAGAATACAGAGGAAGTCATCCATGGTTGCATGGATACTGTGACAGTGACTATGCTGGAGATCATGAGACCAGGAGATCGACACAGGGATATGCATTTTTCCTTGGTCAAGGTGCTATATCATGGTTGTCAAACAAACAGCCAACTGTTTCTTTGTCTTCGACTGAAGCAGAATATAGGGCACTCACTACAGGTGCATGTGAGGCTATATGGCTCAGAAGACTATTGTCAGAAACAGATTACTTTGATGAGTCAAAGCCAACAACAATATACTGTGATAATCAATCGGCTCAAGCATTGGCCAAAAATCCAGTATATCACTCCAGAACAAAGCACATTGATGTCAGAGAGCACTTCATCAGAGAAAGAGTGTTACTTGGTGACATCACACTGCAGCATTGTGATAGCAAAGAAAATGTTGCAGACATCTTTACCAAACCACTCGGTAAAGAGCTATTCGAGAAACACCGACTAGCTCTTGGTTTGATACAGAGGAAGGACATTCCCATTAAAGGGGTGTGATGGAATGTAATGCTCAGTCCTTCTTCGATTCCCCAGAATCATCATCTTGAGGGAAGGCCTACTTCATGATGTTGATCTTGAGGGAAGGTGTTGAGAGTTCATGCTCAACATCATGTGATCATGTGTGCATAGCACCATCACGTGATCATATGTGCATAGCACTAACCTTATAGAGTGCTATAAAGGAAAGGGTTAGATCCCCTAACCCTAACCCTAAAAGGGTTTGTATATATTCTATTTTTTCAACTAATTCTAGTGTACAGTTAGTCATTTGTGGTGTGCTCTCTAGCTGTGCCCTCTCTCCTCATCTCCACTCTTCTCCTCTCCCCTCTTCATATTTTGTCACCTTGTAGTAGAGACTGCCTATGAAGATCCCCACATTCTCTCCCAAATGGCCACCAAGGTGTGATTTGGATCTCCAAATATGCCATGTTGATATGTTCGTCAAAGTCTCCCATGAAGTATCCAAAGAGGCATTTCTAGGTCTAAAAAAATAGTTAGGAAGGTCATCTAGAGAACATGACTCAACCAAATGTTGGCGAATTGAAATAGCCCAAGAAGATTCATGTGGCTGCAAAACACTTGAGGCCTTGAAAGAGAGAGCCAAGCTACCAAGCCCCTAGGTTATGAAGAAATGAGAAAGGCATAAAGGTCCTCAATAATCTAGCAATCCCCTTCCAAATAAGCCTCACTTTTTTGCAATCCTAGAAGCAATGCTGAACAAACTTCTCAACAAAAAGACAATGAATACATTGCCTCGACCACGGACCTCCACTGGTTCACTGCAATCCCTCCATGAATAGAAAACCAAAAGAAAAGAGTCATTTTTATGTTCCTTAGTGATTTCTAGAGTCTCTTTCAAAAAAGATTTCCGCAAATAAATAGAAGACTTCAAATCTAGACCAAAGGCTCTCAGTATTAAACTAATGTAATGAAGGCAATTTCCTGATAGGACTAGAATATAGTTTGAGCTGAGATGCCTTGCGCACTCCTCAACTCTCTGACACTCAGAGATGTAATAGCTATACTAGCTACTCTTTTTGGGTGTGTACTTTCCCTTATAGACCCATGAGGGCTTTCGAAGACATTAATACAAGCATATCATATCATATCATATCATCTCTCTCTCTCTCACTCTCTCTCTCCACATATGCCATGCGCATAGAGTCACATGCACACACAAACTATAGCACAAAGTGCACACATACACATCATTAAAAACCCAAAAACATACATGGACTATACTAACAATGCACACATACACATATACATACACACAGACTACAATGCATAATGCACACATACACATGATAAAAAATCCCCACACACACACATGCAAAAAATAGTGGCACATTCATAGACTATAGTACACAACACACACACACCCAAAATAAAAAACTGACCCTCTCCAAAAAAACTAACCCAAAATTTTTTTTCCCTTGAAAGAAATAACATTGTCTAAAAGTGCCACATTTGACACATTTTGTAGGAATGTCTCGTCACATTTTAACCTAACAAAACACATTTTTTGGTCACTATGATCCAACATATTGAGAGTGCTCTCAACGGAAGCAAGAATGGAAGAAGGAGAGAGAGCGAGAGAGAGAGACAGAGAGCCACACAAGTTTTGGTGGGTGCAGAACCACCCTAATCTTCTTTTTCATTCATTTACATATGTGTTTGAGTATTGTACATAATTGGGGTTAAGGCACAGTGACCTTTAACCCCACAACCTCCCACTTAAAGGACAATGTGCCTTTAAGGGAGAACAACCAATGAGCATACTATCCAATGCCCATCAATACACGACAATACTCAAACCGCTGACTAGGTAGACTCTTCGTCAGCATATCTGCAGGGTTATCATCTGTATGAACCTTGACAAGCTCTATGCGCTTGTCCTCAAGTACCTCCCTAATGAAATGGTACCTGACCTCAATGTGTTTGGTCTTTGCATGAAAGACCGGATTCCGTGCTAGTTGAATAGCACTCATGGAATCACTATGCAATGTCGGTACACCTGTATGAATTCCCAAATCTCCCACTAGCCGATCAAGCCATATAGCCTCCTTGCAACCCTCTGTGGCTGCAACATACTCAGCCTCTGTGGTAGACAAAGCAACGCACTTCTGTGCGCGAGACATCCACGACACTGCACCACCTGCAAAGGTGAACACATAACCAGAAGTGGATCTCCTACTATCCACATGCCCTGCATAGTCTGAATCTGTGTACCCAAGTACACGCATGTCTCCTTTAACAAAGCAAATGCACATCTCCTTGGTACCCTTCATGTACCTCATGATGCACTTAACTATCTCCCAATGCCTCTTTCCTGGATTAGCCATATACCGGCTAACAACTCCCACTGCAAATGCAATGTCTGGTCTAGTAGCTATCATAGCATACATAAGACTCCCAACTGCTGATGCATAAGGAACCTTGGCCATCATGGCCCTTTCCTCATCTGATTTGGGACTATCTGTATGACTCAGTAGCATCCCACAAGGCAATTTGGGCCTATCAGCGCATCCAACAAGGACTGCAATGCATCCAAATGGCCTATAAATCATCCACTGCAACCCAATGCACACCACGAATGAGCGCACAACTGCTCAAACTGCAACCAGAGTGATCTGCATAAGGTATGCTCAAGAAATCATAGTCCCACGGTAATGAGCGCTACTGAAAATAGGACCTGAGATGCTTCAAAACATGGGCGCCATTGCATAATTGGACTCAGCAAGAAAATCTGCAAATATCTCTCTTCTGCCAGAACTCCAAAATCCCAACCGATGAATGAGAAATGGGAGTCAACACTTATCCACTGCCATGTGGCATAAATCTAAGGTTTCAAAACCTTAGCATGAAAAATGCATAACAGAGAGACGAAATCGAATACACAGAGATTTATAACTCTGAAAATCCTCCACTGAATCACGCAAGAACTGATAGGTAGGGGTTTTTGGGCGTCCGGAACGCAATGGGACAGACGGTTTTGGAAACCGTGGTCTCAATCACTGGGTCCAACACACGGACTGAAAAACGTTTTTGGAAATAGAGCTATCTGTAAACTCCACCGGAGTGCGAATGATGAGCAACATAGAAGTTTTAGGACCTCCTGAGTCCACCGGAACTGACAGATCTGCAAATGGTTGCTCCAAACTTGAGTTCCAACACCCGGGCAAAAAACGCAGAAACTGACACAGTGAGTCAGAAATCCAATGAAATGATCCCAGATTCAAGAATGAAGGTGTTTCCAGGCTCCTGAAGTAATGTGGACACCAAAAGAAAGCAATAGTTGCCTCTACAAGTCAATACGGAGTCTCTGTCATCGAACGGAACAGGGAAAAGCTCAAAAAACGACTTTTTCTTTGAAAGCTCTTAACAGGCTCTCAAAACCACTTCGCAAAGCCAAAGTGACTTTTCCAAAGGTTCCTCCAAGGTCTCTGCACACTCCAATGCAAGTAAAGTCACCCACAAAGCTTCCCACAAAGCTTCTCCTTCCTCCCACAGAGCTACTGAGCTTCAAGCATTCACGCACGCTCAGCTAGATCACCCGGGCTCTGATACCAGTTGAGAGTGCTCTCAACGGAAGCAAGAATGGAAGAAGGAGAGAGAGCGAGAGAGAGAAACAGAGAGCCACACAAGTTTTGGTGGGTGCAGAACCACCCTAATCTTCTTTTTCATTCATTTACATATGTGTTTGAGTATTGTACATAATTGGGGTTAAGGCACAGTGACCTTTAACCCCACACATATCTCCTTCATTTCCTCTTGATCAATATTTTTCTTTCAACAATCTCTACCAAATGTATGGGCATGTCACAATGTAGCACTTCTTTTTCTTTTTATTTTTCATACTGTCCCTATTAAAAGTCATTGTCCTCAAAAACCTACTTACCTTTCTTCTTGTTGTTGGGTTTCCCTTTCTCTTGCTTTCCCTTACCTTTACCTGTAGCTGTAGCATTAAATGCCTTCTCATCACCATCATCGTCATATTGTCTCTACCTTACTTCCTACTAGATCAACAAGGTACTGAGCTCTTCACAAGTCAACAGCTTCAATCTCTCTCTAGCTATGAGAGTTGTCACTAACCAACTTTCGGGCAGCTTATCAAGCATGAGGGTGGCCAACGGATTACTATCCACCTTCTAACCAAAAGTAGCAAGTTGAATAATTAACACTTTAACCTTGACCGGATGTTCAAATAACCAATCTCCTTCATCTTCAACATGAACTTCTGATTTTGTAGCATAACAATCCAACCAATATTAGATGTCTTGTGAATGTTTGACTAGTACTAGATGTCTTGAAAATTTCATGCAAAATTGTCCAGGCCTAAAATGTAGACACTGCCAGGCAATAACAGCAGCTCTACAGGGGCTTGGATAGAGACTAAGAGAGGCTAGAGAGGGGATTGGGGGAGAGGCGAGGTACCGAGGGCTGAGGCGAGCATGCGTGCATGTGTGTGTGCGTGCATGCATGCATGCATGGTGTGTGTGTGTGTGAGAGAGAGAGAGAGAGAGAGAGAGAGAGAGAGAGAGAGAGAGAGAGAGAGAGAGAGAAGAGAGAGTGGTCATGCATAAAGGCATCAAGAAAAAATAGCTTTATGCTTTAGGTTTGGGCTTGGCAATCACTAAAAATTCCCCATATTGGTCCCCACTGAAGAGTTAGGCTAAGGCTATGAAGTTGTTCATGGTTGTGGCTATGCTATCTACTTTAGGTATGAGGCTACTTGAGAAGCAGCGCCCATGAGAGGATAGTACATGTACAAGCTA
Organism: Dipteris shenzhenensis; assembly: GCF_047967505.1. NCBI lineage: Eukaryota > Viridiplantae > Streptophyta > Polypodiopsida > Gleicheniales > Dipteridaceae > Dipteris > Dipteris shenzhenensis. The sequence goes on along the minus strand of NC_141603.1, from coordinate 53,306,466 downwards.
GGGCTACAACACTACTATAGAAATTTGATGAGACAAAACCTATAACAAAGTAATAACTAAGCACTTTGCAAAGAATGTAGTACATCATTCCAAGACAAAGCATATTGTTGTCAAAGAACATTTCAGCAGAGAGAACTGAATTGGTGACATGACATTGTAGCATTGTGACAACATATACAACGTTGTAATATCGTTAGCAAACCCCCCATACTTGGAAAATGAAAATAAAATTTATGCTTATGAAGGAGAATTTGTGGGATTTAGTCAAGCCAGGGAAGAAGTCATCATAAGAGGATGAATCCACCACCACCAAAGGAAAGGGGAAGGCAAGTGACTCTACTTCAACAACACTAGCAGATGCTAAAAGGCTAGAGAAAGCCTATGCAATTATTGCATTAGGTTTGGGAGATGATTATGTGCATCATATTTCAGATTTGGAATCTCCTTATGAGGCTTGACAAAAGTTATATGTGCTATTTGGTGCTAGCTCTCATAAATCTAAAAGTACGAGCTGACCATGTTATGGGCTGCACAAGGCATTTAATGGTAGCCTACAAGCATCAAGTGCATGTGGTGGTTGCAACTCATACAAAAATTATTATATCCCATATGGACACTCGACTAAAGGGCCCACTCATTGGCTTTATATCTTTGTTCTTCAATGGCTTGAATTAGCTCATCAATCATGAAAGAGAAGGAGAATCTACAAGGATTACTGTATGGTGAAATTTGAACATAGTCTCAAACCAAGTTCAATGCATCTGCACTCTCTGCGTTCATATTCAATCTATGAGGATATGCACTTAGAGGATTCAATTTAGGAAAGTTAGGGCAAGCTATGAGATCTCTAGCATAAGTTATAAGCCTTAAAAGCCTAATCAACCCTTAATTCATTAGGTGTGGGGGTAGATGCAACATAGGAAAATGTTTAAATGGTCTATTTGATGTTGGTAAGTTATGAGAACTCTCGAATAAGTTAGAGGCCTTAGAAGCCGGATCAACCCTTAAGTTTGGCACTTTAAATTTAACTCATTAGGTATGGGGGGTGGGGGGGAAGGGATCATGGGCAAAAGTGGAAAAGGCCTACTTTAGGCCAGTTATGAGATCTCTGGTGTAAGTTAGAAGAATTAGAAGCCTCACTCCTTAAATTTAATTCTTTAGGTGTGGCGTAGAGAGATGATGGGGCAAATGGTTAAAAGGTCTAGTTGACTTAAACCAACCTATAACTATAGGTAAGATTACTCCATTCACATACTAGCTAATCTAGATTGCCAAACATCTCGACGTACAAATCTTAATTACATTTATTTACTTTTTAGCTTTTCTAGAGTACATTTCAAGCCTTTTACTTTATTTGCTATTTGCTAGCCTTGGCAAGTATGTTCTCTTTCTCCCTCATGGTGTCCTTGACGTACAATGCTTCCTTTTTAAGGAATCTTACTCCTTGAATTCTTAATTAGTTTCATCCAATTCATTCCTCCCACAACCCATTATAATCCTACATAAAAAATTGGTGATTGTTTCACACCTTCTCAAAAGATGTGGGTGATGATCTGCTAGCCGTACCAAGCATTCTTAAAAGTTTTATAGAATTTCCTCAACAGAACTCTATTTCTCACCCGATTTGAGCTAAGGGCATCTCTAAAGAGATTTTGGAGATTGAAGCAAAAAATTGTTAAATGTCAATTGAATATAGTTGCAAGTTCTGAACATCTACACTTACAATTTAGAATTCTTTGGTAATGACTTCTCGAAGAGATCACGTATCAAGCACCATTTCTATCTATTCTTTATATGTAAGGGGCAAGATTTTCTACAAGTATATACCTAGATGAATCCATGAACATTCCCAAACTCATCCTCTAAAAACCCAACATAGTGCAGTTTCAATCTCACAATAGTCACCCATAAGATTGAAAACCATAAACTCCATCACGCATAGCAGGGACTAGCTACTATGACATCCCCATTGACATAATAAATGCCCAACAGTGGGTGTAGACCATACTATAAAAATATGCTCTCACACATATAAATCCACACACCCACACATACTTGGGCATCCATTTATACAAAGTCTTCATGCTGAGTTTCTGTCGGCACTCCAATGGTGAAGGGCAAACTTAGCCATGATGAAGGCTGGCACTAAAGGAGAAGGCTAATTAAAAAGTAGTCCAAAATCTCTTCATTCAAGCTACAACTACTTTTGAAGTCTAAACAATTTCATTTTAGTCTCTCCCTAACGAGCATCTAAATCTAGCTGATAGGGCAAAAGGCAAGACTAGAGGGTAGCATGGGAAGAGGATGTCTTGCATAATATCTAATGAAGTTTTATGTTATTAAGGCTTTTGTGCACTTGAATCCATCCATATTGCCTCACCATTGGGATGATATAAATGATCCAGTTTTAGATTGCACAAAGGATGGGAAGAAAGTAAATATGAGTGTGTCACTAGAATTGAAATTCAACACCTTTTTCTTGTATGATTGTAGAGAAATTGATAAATGGATTGGAAGATATCGAAAGGAAAAAAATACAATGAGAGGATGATTAGTGGGCTTTCAAGCAAAGCAAATGAAGATGCACTTATCCCCCTAGAGAATTTTCTACAAGTATTCTCGTTTAAGAATCTGAGCTATTGCTTTGTATCTATTATAATAGAAATACACTGAGTAATCAATAATCAATCCTAGAGGAGAAGTGAGCCTAGGCCACACACCCCTTCTTCTGTATTTTTCTTTTTTTTTTCTAAATCCTATGGGTAAGGCCAGTATTGACCTCGATGGTAGCCTTTGTGTTAGGTCCCACTTGAAACCAACCTTGAATAAACTTCAAGGGCAATAGACTACTAATAACCAACAAGTATTACTCACATTGACAGTTCAATAAATGCAGACCAAATGAATGGGGAGCTAGAGTGATCATGCTCGAGAACAAGGACACAAATTGGCCCCACCAAGCAACCCATAACCTTGCTCATCATTCTCCCAAGGTCCAACGCACATGCAAGCTCAAAAACTCACGCCCTCATGACACCACCTAGTTCAGCACTAGCATAAGAAAGCATTTTCCAAAAAGGTAAAGTAGCTTTCCTAAAGCCCAAAGATAAAAAGGCACGTCCAACCTACAAAGTTCAAGCTCAACTCTAAAAGAACAAGTTCACAAAGGCTTTTGTGAGGCCGTTTACTTATGTAGTACAAAATCCATATGATAGCAATTACATCTATTGACCTGAACTTTTGCCTCTAGCAAGGTTTTTAGATGAAACAATCAAACAAGTCACTCCATTTGGTTCTGCAATTATAAAAGGTCCCTTATCTGTTATACTCTTTTAATTGATAAAATGGTGCAACACTTAAGAACCACAAGAAAACCTTTACTTCGTTAGTACAACCTAATGCTTTAAGAGGAAGATAAGACTACTTTAAACAGTTTGAACGTACAATCAAACAAAGATATGACTCATGATGATGACCATGACCAGTGATTAAGCACTAGCCAAAAAATTGAGTTACATAAACAGGTCAAGATTGGAAATCCTACAAAATGTATATACATATACATATACATATATGCGTGCATGCATAAGTACATGCGCGTACCTTCATAAGACTAGAGTATATCCAATCTTACACATATATGTATATACATATACATATATGTGTGCATGCATAAGTATGTGTGCGTACCTTCATAAGACTAGAATATATCCAATCTTACACATTAAACTTTACCTATCTATCTATCTCATCATTCCACTTTTCTAAGCGGGATATCTCCTTTAAACCTAAAATATGTAGATAATTTGATTAAAATTTATTACTCATTTTTATGGGGGAAAAAGCATGAGCCTATTGCCACCATCAAAAGTTATTAGATTTCCTAGGAAAGAAGAAGAAAGACTATTTAGCCTAGGTCCACATTCAATTCAATTTTGCTCTCTTTCACCAAGAACGGCTCAGCTTCAAATACTTCATTTAAAGGCACTAAGTGTAAGAAGACACCAAAAAGTTGGAAACTGCTCGAGCGTAATTATCTGAAGCCACCTGTAGTTTGCTGGTATTTTTATTTAGCATCATTATCTCTTCCTCTCGCTCTCTCTCTCTCGCTGCTCAACTCCTCTCGCCGCCCAACTCTCCATCGCCCCTCTGCCCCTCCGTCGCTCACGTGCTACGCCTCCCCTCTACTCAACCTCTCTCTCTCTCTCTCTCTCTCTCTCTCTCTCTCTCTCTCTTCCATACCTATCCCGACTGTACAACCCCTTCCGTACGTCTTCGTCCATACAACCCATCGCCTGTCAATAGCAAACACACTAACCCTATCCCTGAGTAGGGCTAAACCCCCAACCCAACCAAGGGTTAGGTTTAGGTAGAGGGTTCAACAGATAGCCAATTATGGACTAGCCTCTAAAGGAGGAGACCACCCCGACAACTACTCCTGTGGAGGACCACAATGGGGAAGTCACTACTGTTGTAGTCATAGAGGAAGTGTACCCAGATGGTAGCACATAAGTGGGGGGTCTCGGTGTTGCAGAGGGAAAGGGTGAGAACATGGAAGATGTGGGGGTGAAAGAGGATGGGAGAGCATTTGGGAAAGAGAGGGACTGAGTTGAAGTCATGGATGAGTAGGCAGAAGGGAAGGAAGGAGGTGGTGGAAAAGGCAACACCGGTGTGGATGGAAAGGGAGATGAAACCGTGCACCTGTAGATCCTCATGCTCTCACGGATGATCCAGGGGAAACCGTCTGTACCACATCACATCATTCAGGCCGAGTTTGGTGCTTCTCCACTCCAACTAGATGCAGCCTTTCAGACCATCACATATCTACACCGGGTTAGATCATATGGGGACTGCACATCAGGGAGACAGAGGTTGCCATGGTTGGCTCTCGATTCCTCCATGAGGTTGGTAGCAGAGGGAGACGAGTGATCCTGGTATGCACGGACTCACAGATGGTTTGTGAGACTAGGGTTCCACATCGATAGGATACCTCCTTTTCAGTACAGTTTAGATGCCCCTCCGGTACTCCCACCCACCATCCCAATTAGGCGACACACCAACCAGGTCATTCGAGAGGATCTCCTACAGCTACACACCTTTAGGACGTGGTTGGAGCCTCACCTCTCGAGCAAACATGCAACGGAAGCAGTTCACTTTCGGTGGGTCACCAGTTGAGATCGTATCCTCATACACTTACTTGGGGGTCATCTTCTCCGGCCCGATCTTCACGATGAGACTAGCGATGCAGGCTAGACTGAGTAGGGGATATGCCTCACTGGCTCGGTTAGAGCGGCAGTGCTTCCACTCCCACATCCAGGACCCTCGAACCAAGGCTCTTCTCTTCGACTCCTTGGTCCGACCAGCCGGTATGTATGGCAGCCCTTGTTGGGAACTTGATATGTCAGAGATAGAGTGGACACAGGTGGAGTGTCTGCAAATCCTCATGCTCTCACAGATGATCTGGAACTCAAGAATAAGGCAACGAAATTAGCTAAAAACAAGGTTGCTAGAAAGGATGGAAAATGGGCAGTTTATCGTGAAGGCGTAGCCCTAATTAGAGAGTTTACATCAAAACCAAAAGACTCTCAATGTTAAACTGAAGTATGGTTGTTAACTCTTTTAGACTATTATGTAGGTACTCTAAATAATGTGGGTTTCTTTTTGCACTCCTTGGGAGCTGCCATGTGCCCTCCCTAAAGCAAATATACTAGAGAGTTTCATACTCTCCCATAGACCTTTTGGTCTCCGGTGGACATTGATAGACTTTCTTTCTTTCTTTCTTTCTTTCTCTAAGAACCTCGAGCATTTGTCACCAAATCCCCATGAGAAAGGAGGAGTCACATGTACCAGTTAAGTTCCAAAATAGAAATAGACAACTATGATAGCATGAGTTAATTGCCTAGTTCTACAGATCATATTCACATTGTATATTAGTACCCTCGTATTAGTTCCAAAATAGAAACATAGACAACTACAATAAGCATGAGTTAATAGCAAGGACTCACTACTCTGACAACATCATCAGAGTCCAAAGTGGTAGTAGACCATGATATAAATATGTGCTCTTACACACGAGCATCCATTTATATAACAGTGTCTATGTATTGAGTTTTTCTCAGCACTCCAGAGGTGAAGGGCAAAATCAGCCACCACAGTACAAAACTATGGATGACTATTTGATAGCATTAATGGATGAGAACTCATCCTTCCATCCAAAAGACTTATTCTTAAAACATGCCATACTCCAACTGCTTGGCGTGAGCTTTGAAACATACAATATAGATGATGACATTGACAATACAAGCATAGTAGATAAACTTTGTGTATGTGAACCACATAAGAAACAATTAGTAGTAAAATACCCTGAGAAATTCATCTACCCATGTAAGGTGAACATAATAGTCAAGAAGAAACCACGATGGACACAAGACATGGTGTCTACAGTACGAAACATTCTTGACATGAATGGAAACATTTCTTCAAGAGACATGGTGAAGGCTTTGAATGAGAAATTCCCATCAGCTTCAATATCACTCAACACTACAAGATGAAAAATGGTAGACATAAAAAAGAAAGGGATACCTCATACTTTTGCATACTAATAGGAACAGTCACAAGAATGCGACATTGTAATCGCAAGTGTGATAAATGAAACAAGTGCTTCGCAACAAGCATTAGGTAAGGAGAAAAACATATTCATGCAATTGATAGATAGTCACATAACATTGAAAAAGAACACAAAAATATTTGGATATGCTCAATGTTCATAAGCAAATACATTGATGCAATCCAAGACACTCTAATACATGAATGGTTCTCTTGTGAATGCTTACTAATTAAGAAGCAAACACTTTACATGAAAGAAACCATACACATTGGGGATAACAAGAAAATGACAATGCAACACGATTTTTATCAAAAAGAGACATTGCATTTGCATTGAGATTGCACAAAAGCAATGCAAGCAAACAAAATACCAAAATACTTTGTGCCACTTCAAATTCAACAAAACAATGAACTCTCCACAATCAAAATATTAAATGATATTGAAGAACGATTTCTTCCTCCAAGAATAACATTTACTCAAATACGGCAACTAATACATGGTGGAAAATATGGAGTTTAAGGCAACAATGTGAATGTAATGGTTGACACATCTAAAGTGCAAAAACTTCAGCCACAGTTCATTGATGATGATGCATCTATAATACGTGGCATAAAGAAGAAAATGCAATATAAAACATCATACTTGCTCAACAAAATCCATCCACCTATGCTCATGCGAGCATTGCACATGCTCATACAAACACCACTTTACAAATCAAACAATGTACAGATCAACGAAGAATTGAATACTCATTTGCAATATCTAGTTTCAGAAGAACATGTACAAGATGAGGACAAAGAACACCAGCCCGTCGACATAGAGAACATGGATGAGATTCACACAAACAATTTGATACACAATTAGTTACTAATGTTGAAGAAGTAATTGACTATGAGAAGGGCATCAGATACGTCGCTCCTTGTGAGAATAATAGACCCCTTGGATTATTCAAAGACAAAGCAGAGCAAAGAGTTGAACTTTCGGAACCACTCTTTTTTTTGGCTTCGAAAGGCAACTTGCAAACCCTAAATTAACATACCAAGACATCACAAAACCCTAAATTAACATACCAAGACATCACAAAATGGAAGTTGACACACACATCTTTAAAGTTCTCACAAAATATAATGTACCTCTTCTTCAAATCAATTAAAGTTCTAATTAACTAAGTAATGTAGTCTATGTGGGTATGTTTGCATAAAGGAGCACTGCAAATTAAGACAGTATATGCAAAAGATGTCATGAACAACTCAAGCATTGAGGCCATCTTAAAACTGAGAATCGAATATTGGGATTTCAAAAACCTAAAAAATTCTTTAGATCATAAAGAGAAATTGAGAAAATATGCATTCTCCATGATGAGACAACTAGGGCCTCCAACATTTTTCATCACGTTGTCATGTGCAGAGAGACTATGGGAGCCTTTAACTACATGCTTGTATAACAAATATTCATGAGAATGAACAAGTACCAAACCCCCATAAAATTGACACCACTGACATAAGAGAATAGTAAGAAACAATGCACAGCACTACTTTCATAAGCTTCAACAATTTCTTAGTCTAATAATGAAAGACGAACAAGTACTTGGGAATGTCCTTGATCATTTCTTTGTGAGAATTTCAAAGGAGTGGAAGCCAACATGAGCATAGTATCATGCAGACACAAGAAGACGCACCTGTACACAGTGTAATTGACACTGCTGAGATAGTATCTTTTGTTTACAAGTACATAACATGCGATAGGAAGTTATTAGCACATAACATTAAAGACATTCAAACTCTCAAACACACGTCCTCCACACGTCCACTTGCAAAAAAATAACAACAAGCTCTATAGATTCCACTACCCCAAGCCTCCCCTACTCAAAACCATGATGCTAACACCGCTACAAGGCAAGTTGAATGAGAGGCACACCTACAAACATACATAAGCATTACTACACATAGAATGTATCGACTCTGTAGTGGGTCGCAGCAGTGACCTCACATGTCGTGGGGATGTTGAAGAGATGCCGATAGAGCCTCCACTCCAAGCTACTCATTGTGGGAGCAATGCAAGGCATGAGTCGTCTGCAAGTGTCACTCGAGCGGCCTTCGGATTGTTGCAATGTGTCTCCACGTGAGAAAGAGGGAAGGGAAGAGGGGAGAGGAGAGGGGAGAAGGGAGGTAGAAGGAGAAGGGAAGGAGAAGGAGAAGGGAAGAGGAGAGTGAAGGGGGATGGAGTGGTAGACACAAGGGCACTACAATGGAAACAAGAGAACACCCAAAACACTCTCTTGGAAGAGAAGAGGGAGCTTGTGTTCAAACTTGTGCAAACAAAAATGAAGACCAAAGTCAACACTTTGGCCTTTTATACAAGTCACCTTATGAAGGGAGGGCCAACCCTTTTCCTTTTTAGCACTCTCCTTCTCTTTTACAACCAAAGGCTCTTGGGCCCCTAGGGTGCCAAGGCATATTACTATTCTTTCCATCTCTCCCTATTGGCAGAAATAGCACTTATGTTAACCATATTTAAGTGCTTGGGACAAACATGGTATTAGGACATGGTCCTAACCGGTTTCCAAATAGCTCTTGTGTTAGCCTCGCACCGCCTAGGCTTAGGTGATTTGGGGCTCAAACTCTCTGAGCTTGTCCGTTGAAGTAGATCATGTGGCTTGATCACCTCTAATCCTCACTGATTACCCTGCATTTGGTGGCTGTACTCTATGGATGTTAACATGCCCCCTTTCCTATTTGCTGATCCGGCCTCCAGTTAGCCGCGCTGGAGGAGATTGGTGGTGAGGACTGTCTGTAGGACTGTGTAGCAGTCCAATTGTCATGGAGTGAGGCGAGTGAGGTACGAGCAATTCTTCCAAAAATGGATGGCGTGCATATCCTCGTATGTGCAGATGTGATGTCCGTGGAGATTATGGACGTGGAGGTAGAGGTGGAGGTCTTGGAATTGCGTAGGACCGATGTCAGGATTGAAGACAAATTTAGTTGTTCAGATTGTGGAGGCGGTCATCTATGGGGCGATGGGGAGATCGTGGAGGAGTAAGAGGAGGAGGCGGTTAAAATGTACCATTGTTTGCTATATGATGGTAGGATCTAGAACTAAGCTTTGCGTGTCGGATGACTGGATGCAAAAGCAAAACCCCTCCTGAGTCATGTCTTTTGGGAAGTTGTACTTTGGAAAGTTGTACAACACATTTGGATCCTGCTCCTGGAGTTCTCTGAATATGGCCCAAGTCCATCGTTGTTCCGTTGACATATATAGTGGGTGGACTCGATGGGTGCACTGCGGTAGTAGCACCAAAATTTCTCCAGCTTCAAGAAGGGGAGTCGCCATCGTGGCTATAGACGGCATATGCATCGATCGTTGGGACTAGAGCATCGGGGGCAAGGCTGTAACCTCCTCTTGTGCACTTTAGATGCACGTGTCGCCAGTTGTCAAAGGACTACGTGATGAACTGTGTGAGGGGGCACACCTAAAGGATTTTGTAGAGATGGAGGTGTGAGCCCTTGAGCTGGTGGTTCCAATGATGCATTAGCGCACTTTATGTGGCAGCTTTTGAAAGGACTATAAGTTTGGGCGCCATTGGACATCTTCAGGGGGGAAGCAAGTGAGGATGGCAAAGCATCGTCATTTGCAATGGGCATGGACTCCGGCTCTGCTCTGCCTCTTAGCAGTGTTGTATCGGCTTCTTGTACAAAATTGGCCACCTTGAGCAGCGTGTTGAAGGCTACATCAGGAAGGTCGATTGGAGCGGTAGAAGAGATGGATAGGGAGGTCTTGTGCTGTGTGGTGGTGGTGTTAGAGGCGTTAGATGAATACGGGGGGCAGTAGTATTAAAGAGGGTGATGGCTTCGTTTCCCTCTTCCTCAGTGACTTCCTGGGGGTAGGCTACCTGAATTGTTTCAAAATTGCTCACCAAGGACTCAAGTGAGTCTCAGAGAGCATGTAGCACCCTATTGAAGAAGATTATTATGTCGAGGGGGTCGTAGGTTGTGGATTGGTAGGCCGCAAGGTGCCCTTGAGATTGGATGGCAGAGGCTCGGCTGTAGGTCTACATCCAATTGATGTCTGCTTGCAGACTTTCAGGTGTGCAGACCCACGGTGTGAGTTCCTCGGGCTTTGCGTGCAGCACTTCATCATCCGTTGGATAATTTAGGGACCTAGTGATGATGCGGCACCAAGCTTAAAAATTGAGGAGGATGGGATAGGCAGCTAGAGTTTGGAGATCGAAGGGGTAGAGAAGAGATAGAGAAGTGGGTTGGAGATCTAAGGAGAAGTATGACATGGCTAAGATGGGGTGGTAGTGGTCGGGGTTACAGTGGCAAAGGATAGTCTGGAGGGCATTAGGAGGAAGTGGAAAAGTGAGGTCTAAGTAGTAGATGAGCTTTTGTGCACGGAGTGCATCGAAGTGCATTTGGAGGGTCTGGGGGATGGTGCGTGGTGCAAGTGTGTGGCAAATTATGCAGAGACCTCGCTATACATTCGAAAATCCTGTTGCTCTCGATCTTCCAATCTTGACTACTCTGATTGGCTAGGGGCATGCCAATGTTCTTTCTCTGCTTGGAGGGAAACCGTAAGTTTCGTTTCTTATGCCAGGAGCTCTTGTAGAGATTGGATCTGTCGTTCGTGGTGCTCCTATGATCGGGTGTACTGCACTTTTGCCTGCGCTTTTTGTTCCAATGTTGTTTGCAGGCTCGGCTCCTGGCCTTGTCGGCCTGGTCCATGAGCATTTGGACCAGGGATTTGCTTGTGGCAACGACGTCATCTTTGAGCTTTTATAATGGCTAGCTCAAGCTCCTTAGCTTTGGCTCGGTACTCTGCCGCTCTTTGTATTGTTGCTTGGCCCGTGGCTTGGGTTGCAACCATTACGGATTGGTTGTCATGTGTGGAGAGCTATGCCTGAAGGAGACTAGTTGAGAGCTACGAGGCTTGTTCTCGTCTCCTCTCCAAAATTGTGTGGGCGACGTGTGGGAGTTGTGCTATGGCTTCAAAGAGGTTTTGTTCCATCAAGTCCGCACGTGATAACTACTCGGCCGACATGTGGCTATAGCCACCTGATGCCCTATATTAAGGTGCACTGCAAAACTATAAGGCATCTACTAGGCCTACCCATGGAGAGGAAGAGGTGCCGGTGGTGAAGGTTGTGGTCTCTTGGGGGGTGGTGGAGACTGAGACATAGGGCGTAGCAGGAGTGGTCGACATGGCTTGGGCCCCTAGATGGATGCCAATGGTGACTGTTTCGTCACCTTGGAGGTCTTTGATGAGAATGGGCTCCTCCTAAACCCGTTTGCCTTTGTTTTGAGAATCTGCATGTTGGAGTCGCAGTTGTTGGTGCATAAATTCTTGCATCTAGCAGTCCTCGTATTGTTTGAGCAACTGACTTGGGTCCGGTTGCACATGACCAGCCAGAGTGGTGCTGGGTGTTGTCCTTGCTCGCTTGGGCTTAGCTTTTGTCTCTTCGAGCTCTGTCTATGCTGGCCCTGTGGTGATATTTTGGTGAAGCCGACTCGTGGGTGCTGATGGAGCAAGTAGTAGAGAACCGGAATGTACAGCATGGGATTGTCGATTACTTCCCCATGTGGTTGAGGTCATCCCTCATTTGGGTGCAAAAGTAGTCTGCCCAATTGGTCTCCTAGGGCTCCACCATGCGCAGTAGGATTTTTGGCACAACGGACTGATGGAGGTCCATGTTCTTGGCTTGTGTGAGCCATTGCAAGGCTCTTGCTAGCCTTTCCACCTCGGGCTTATGAATGGTTGTGAACTAGAGTTAGCCCTTGCTCTTCTGACAGTCATAGTGACAGATCGTTTTGAGGGCATCTAGCTTTTTCTTTTTGGAGTACTTCTCACTGATGACTAGGAGGTTGAATGCTACCCATACCAAGTCCTGATTGATTTGGTAGTGGTGGCGATTGCCTACTGCATCTTGCAAGATGCCAACGAAGGCGTTGCTATTGTACGTCTGGAGGAATTCTACCAGCAACTTCATGTTCAGGTGGTATGGGAGACGGTCGGCCACTCTGATTAAGCTGGCAATTTGGAGTGCATCCTCCACCGCTGGCTCTTTCAATGCTACATATGCTATCGTGGTATGGTAGTGGAGGGTGTAGTCATGGTCCTCTTATGCAAAGCGCAAGTGCACAACGCACGTGTCCAGTTCTTAGAGCCATGCTTCTCCAACTGGTGAGTGCGCCTGGGAGTGCACAACCTTATACTCCCCTGCTGATGGCACCGGGGTGCACTTTCTTGATCTCGAGAGAGGCATCCATGTTGCTGTCGTACCCTCCTGAGTGGCATGCCTGGTGGATGTTTCTTCTTCCCTTTGCAAATCTTCCAAGGGGATCTCAGAAGGCATGCGAATCATGGTAGATGGAGTGCTTTGGGAGTCTGAGGGGCCAGTGGCCTATGGGATAGGGCGAGGGTGGAGTCCCAAGTTTGATTCGAACTCAAATAGAAAGAGGGATGGCAGTTCAGTGATGAGGGAATTGGTGGATGAGGAAAAGCGAGAGGACATAAACAGGTTGTTCTGGATGGCAGTGGAAGAGGGTAGGAAATTGTGATAAATTTAGGCAAATTTCACAAGAGTTTGGGGGCAATTGCTATGGCGATGACCCGATGGGATAAGCCTACTTATATGGATTTTACATCCCCACGGATGGCGGGATACGGGTATAGCGATGGTCAACACAGTAAGTCGATGGCGACTATCGGTGTGATGTTGGTCGGTGCGATCTGATGGTGGCACGATGGGTGGTGGGGTCTTTCTTTGGCAATGATTGACGAGATACTTCTTGGGTGACGATCGGCATTATCTAGTGATGGTGGCAGTCGACGGGATGTTGAGATCATGACGGTCAGTAGGATACCTCTGTGGCGATGACCGGCAGGATACTGACTGTGTAAAGGTGTAAAAGGAAGAGAAAGAGTGGTGGGGGGTGTGAAGGGGGGAAAGAGTGAGTGAGTAGAGTGCACTTGCGCGGTGTGGGCGTGATGGTGAGGTCAGCATGCAAGATGGTGAACAGATGCAAAAATGAACGATTGATTCTAATCACCTAGTGCTAACCATGGGTGTGTATGTGTTTGGCAGGGACTAGTGGGCTGCGGGTGCATCGGGTGAGATGCCTATTGTACTGACTCACCTAGACTTGGACTCAATGATTATGAGGAATGCGGTGTGGGCGGACGCCGTACTGCTACATAGCATGTAAGGAGCCATGTAGAGTAAGTGTCCAGCTTGTTTTTGACCTTGGATGCTAGAGGCGCTTTTGCATTGGGCTTAGTTATTGTGGCATGGTCCATCTTCTTGGGGGAAGCAAGTTCTTGTGCATCCGCCCTTGGTGCCCTTGCTTTCGTGAGTAGGTCGGTACTGTTGGAGGGGGTACGTTCGCAATTACTTTCAAGGGTTTGCCCTTAGTGGGGGGTTCTTGTGTAACTCCTTGTAGGGGAGGGGTGGGTTCCTGTGGGGCTCCCTGGCTGTCCTTGGTGACATTTGTGTTGAGGCAAACTACTTGCGGTAGTAGTGTGTACTTGGTACCTTGGGGCTAGGCTGCTTCATTCCGTTCGTCAGAAGGTTCTTGTGGTGTTGTATCTCGGGAGACACAGGTTCTTGTGCTACTGCCTTCGGAACCTTCACGGATTGCACCCTCGATTTTGGGACCCAGGCGCCTTCTTGCCTTGGCCTTCCCAGTGGTGGGTGTTGACCGAGTTGTTGGAGGGGTGTGGCATGGTGGATGAGGCGGATGAGGTGGGGGCATGGGCTAGCGGTGTGATTTTCTTCTTGTAACAGATGGTTTTGGAAGACACGTCCCTGAGGCGACTGGGGCCTTCTGTGCTGCCTTGATGTCCTCTGGGGATCGGGTCCGATCGAAGTAACAGGCGCAGAGGATAGCATCTTGTACTTGCTGTTCATGAATTTCTTGAGCGGAGGGCGGTGGCGTCGATGGAGTGGGCAATGGCACAGGTTTACCACTGCGGCTAGCTTTCCTTTCCCTTCGAGATGGGACATTTGGTGGGTGTTGGAGGTGGTTGGGGCTTCCGGTTCACCTTGCTATATAGCTTTGTTGTTGTAGATCGACGAGGGTGGGATTAAAGAAGCAGGATTGGGTCCACATAACGGGACTACCACCGTTTGGCCACCATTGGTGAGTGGAGCAGTTTAGGTGCGCTAGTCGATTTGACAATTCATGATGTAGCACCAAGCTTTTCCCAGTATAATTTGTTCTTTGGTTGCTTCTATGGGGAGAACATAAAATCGTATATCCACTGCCTAGCGAACAACCGTTAGACTTAAATTCACAAAACCCAAAGTTTGTAGGAGTTGGCCGTTTATAGCTCTTATTGAAGCGATGGTGAGGGTTAGGGATACCTATAGCTTTTCCCATACCTCATGGGAGAGGAAGTTATGGCTCGCTCCTAGATCCACAAGTGCTTTGATGCGCATGCATGGAACCTACAGTTGAACAAGCAACCTGGCTGGCTCCACCATTAGTTCATCTGTTAGTTGCACTTGTTCAATCGTTGCCTTAAGCAGTGCCATTTGCCTACACTGTTGGAGCTTAGCATTGTGGATTTTGGTTTCCTCGATGGCCTGGCGTTTCATCCTGGCAACCTAAGCCTTGATTTTATTTTCTCTATGCATGGCTTGAAGAGTGGAGAGAGAGTGGGCCATAGTATCTTTTTAATTTGCTCCCGTTAAGGTAGCCATCCCCAGCAAGGGTGGCTATTTGGCACGACCCTTGGGGAGTGATCTCAACTACGCGGTAGGGATGCATACCTCGGTACTTTAGCTTGTGTTTAGTATTACAAATGTTGTATAGGAGTGCCAAATCTCCTTCTGCTAGGTTCTTGTTCTTGAGGTTGCGGTTGAACCAGTTTTTTTGTTTGGCCTTTTCTACCCAAAGAGAGTAGGCTGCTCGCAAAATTATCTCTTCTAGCCTTTTGAGGTCAACTAACTATTCTACTAGTGCGTTCTCTATGAGTCTTTCCTTAATGGTAAGATGAAGGCTAGGCACTACATACTCCATTGGCATTACTGCCTGCACCCTGAAGACTAGATTGAAGGGGGTATAGTGCGTGGCCACTTTGTAGGAGGTCCTGTAGGCCCATAACGTTGCTATGAGCTTATGCTCCCAGTCGGTACGAATTTCTTCTACTGTACAGGTGATGATCTTACAGCACGTTTTATTGGAGCTCTCAGCCAAGCCATTCACCCTAGGGTATTATGGCATTGACTTCCTATGTATGATCATAAACTTAGTAGTTAGGATTGCTATCGTTTCATTGAGGAAGTGAGTTCCTTGATCGTTGACTAACTCCAATGGACATCCGAACCACATAATGACTTGTTCATATAAGAACTTGGCGGTGGATCTCGCATCGGCCTTCATCGTGGCTCTTCCTTCTAATAATCGGTGGCCAGGATGATGTATCTGGCCCCAGACCCCTTAGCGGTTGGACTTATGGGTCCAATGAAATTGATGCCCCATTTTTCGAAGGGTTGATTGGTTAGGATTCCAGTCAAGAGCATCATGTCTGCCTTGTGTGGGATTTGGATACGTTGCCAAGGGTCACATTGTTTGATGAATTCGGTCGCGTCTCCGAAGAGTGTCCGCCACCAAAGACTAGCTTGCAGCACTTTACGTGCTATAACCTCAGCAGCGGCAAAATGACCTCCTGCGATTCCTGAGTGGGCTTCTTCAAGCACATTGATGTATACGCATTTGCACACACATCTTTGTGGGATGCCATCCTTGACCATGCGGTATAATTGGTTGGCTATTAGTTTATATGGCATTGCATCCTTGATTAGATTGCAGGATTTATCCTTCTTAAGGGCCTGGCCCATGGGTAAAATCCTTTGGCCAAGTAGTGGCCGATTTCGGTGGCCCATTTGGGAATGATGTCAAGGAAGAAGGGAGAAGCATCTGGGAGATCATCTTCTACTTCCGTTGGGCTTCACCATTTGGGATCTTTGATAGGTTTTCGACCAAGACTGGGTTTTCCCTTTACATAGAGGGACTGTGAAGTCGAACTCTAGAAGGATTAACATCCACCTGGCGATGCGTCCAGTATGCAGGGTTTGTTGACCAAGTATAGCAATGATTGATGGTCCACGAAGAAGACAAACTTGTTAGCCAACAAGTAGTGTGTGAAATTCTTGACTACATAGACCATGGCAAGACCTTCTCTTTCAGTTGTGGTGTAGTTAACCTCGGCCTCGTTTAGTTGGCAGCTTGCAAAGTATACCGGGTAATCTAAATTATGCTCCCTAGGTTGGGCTAACACACATTCGATGGCAAAGTTGGAGGCATCAATATGGACATGGAATATTAAATTCCAGTCGGATGACCTCAACACTGGTGCGGTGGGTAGAGCTAGTTTGAGGGTTTCAAAGGATATTTGGCATTCCTCACTCCACTCAAAGGATACTAGTAGTTTGTATAATGGGTGGGCTATGTTCGCATAGAATAAGATGAATCTTTTGTAATAGCCCCTGTGGCCAGTAAATCGTTGGACTCCCTTGGCATTGGTGGGGGGTGGTAGCTCCAAGATGAGTTTGATTTTATTATGGTTCATAGAGATTCCATTTCGGGACACTAAGTGGCCTAGAATGACACCATGTTTGACCCAAAACTGGCACTTAAGAGGATTGAGGGATATGCGGTATAAGCGACATTTCTCGAGGATGAGCCTGAGGTACTTCAGGTGGTCATCTCACTTTGAGTTCATGCAGAAGTTGTCTAAAAAGACTTCCACAAAGTCTCTCAGATACTCTTTGAATACCATGATCATCATCCATTGTAGGGGCATTAGTTAATCCGAATATCATCACCCTGGCTACATACACCCCCCATTTGGTTGTGAAGGCAATCTTATGTTAACACTTGGTTGTAACCTAAAAATCCAGGAAGCTATATGCTTCCTTTCCAGCTACCCTTTCTAGAAGATGTTTCGTGAATGGCAAGGGGTAGTGGTCACGTCTAGTGGCAATGTTTACCTTTTCCAAATCCATACATATTCTAATGTTTTTTCTTTTCTTTAGGACTATCACGATGGGTGATACCCAATCCGTATGCTCAATCTCCTAGATGAATCCAGCATCTATGAGTTTCTGGATTTCTTCCCTCACTATGACTGCGTATTTAGGATTCATAGGGTAGGGGCATTGACATACCATCTAGCATGAGGATGGTGTGCTGCACTACTATGGTAGGCACCGCTTTCATGTTGGTGTACTTCGAGGCCATGCAGTCCTTGTACTCTTGTAGGAGAGCTATTAAGGCATTCTCCTCATTGGGGGTGAGGTCATTGACGATGAATGCAGGTTGGGGGTTTTGCCCTTCCGGGGCTAGGTTTACCTCCTTGACCAGGGCTGGCCGTCATGCCCTTAAGAACATCTATCTTCTCCAGACCTTTTGGCATGTTGGTATAAGATCTTACGATCCTGAATCGTGTAGGCCTTGTAATGGATTGGTACCTATCATAGGTCCTCTTTCTCTTCAGTTTCCTCCTCTATTTCTATCGGAGTAGTGGTCCTTTTGGCCTTAGCTTTGCTTGCCTTAGTCATGCCTTTGGATACAGGGGATTTGGGACCTGAAGGGGGCTCTTCCATGTGCTTATAGAGCCGATGGGGGAGGTTACCTTACTCTCACCATGTTTCCCTAGTTGGAGGAGAACTCATGGTTAGTAGTCGCGGCACCTACGTAGGATAGCCAATGAAGATTGGATTTTACCCTTATGGTTCCCTTGCTTACCTCTCGAGGTTTGAGCATGTTAAACATTCTTAGAGAATCCACCATGGTTAGATCCTCGAGCTCTGGGGTGGTGATCCGAAACCTTGCTCTTTCTGGGACATCTATATTGGGTAAGATGTGCATCCAATTCTGCAAGAATTATGGCTCGGGGAGAGGTGCATACCAAAAGTCATTAGACTCCTCATCCTCATCCTTGTCACAGGGTTGGAATAGCTATATGGAGGTGGTTCGGGCAATGGTGTCAGATTCCGTGGCAAAGAGGTGCCCGAACAATGGGTGGGCCTTGTCGTTGTGCAAGTCCACTCTCATGGTTTGCTCCCTATGCTACAAGTAGATGTTATCATTACACCAGTTATGCCCAAGTCTGGACATTTGCAAGAAGGGCCTGCCTAGGATAGCTTCATATCTTGACTATTGAGTGAAGTCCATGACTACAAACCTAACGGGGTACATGAATCAAAATACCTTAATGTTTATGCCAGTTAGCACTCCTAGGGGCTCGACAGCTCCCCCATCGGCTAAATTTACTACCAGGATGGATCTGTTCGAGTGCGGGTTTTTCCCATTTCACCTAGCATTCCTTGGTACTGACACTCACTCCTACTCCCCCATCTAGGATGGCTTCAACCTTCTGGTTCTGATAGACTATGGGGATAGCGGCATTCGTATCATCACCCTTGAAGTATTGGCCTAGCTTGTTGATGGGAACCTTGGGTAGATTCTGCCCCTTTTCTAGCGACGATTGGTTGGGCTTAGGGCCAGTAGAGACTGGAGGTAAAAGCGGTCTGTTCATCCAATTGGATAGATCATGCCATAGGATGGGATTTCCTCTTAGCAAGGAAGCGATGAGCATTTTCACGTCTATTGATAGGAAGGCAGCCAAACTCGCACTGTCGCAAGGCTCTTGTGAAGCTTCTTCCATGGATGACATGTCCTCGAAGCCGTACAGGTTCCTTCCTCCTGGAGGTTTTGCAACATTGGGTCTTCTTGGAACATCTTCTGCATCAGATTTGGAGATTCTGACTGCTCGAAGTTGAGGTGTTCCTCTTCCTCCACCCTCTCCGACACCTTGAGTGATTTTGCCCTCGGTGGCCCATCAAGTGGGCTGGATGAATAGTATCTAACCCTCTATTGGCCTTTAGTTGATGCTCAAACTTCTCTTGGCAGTCCCATACCAAGTTTTGGGCATGCTTTACATATTGCTTTTCTAGGACTGGGTCGGGATAGGTCTCCTTATAGGAGGGTGAGGGTGATAGGCCTTGAGCCCGTATTGGATTGTTTACCTCTAGGCTTGGGGGCACTTCAAGGTCACCCTAGGTGGAAGCTTATTTGAAAGTAGAGGAGGTGGCAAGAGTAGATGTCTCCTCATCAGAGCCGTCATGGATGAGCACCTGGTCGGGGCCGTCGCCTACTCGAATGGCCTTCTTGGACCGGGTTAGGGGATGTGGGGGAATATCGGGGCTGGGCAATAGGGATCCTTTACCCTTCCTTGTGAGCTTCCTCATTACTTTTCCTAATGCCTTGGATTGCATCCTCATGATGACTTGTAGGGGCATTGTGGCCACATGGCCTTGCTCGATGCTAAGCAGATTAAGGCTGGTACTCTTTGGTAGGATGATTGGGGTGGTTGGTCTCCTTGTGGGACAGGTCTTGGAATAGATGCTCGGTCCCACACCCCGCACTTAAGGGTGTTGGGTTGGTTGTGGTTGGAGCGGCGGGGGTACGATCCCTATATGGACAGTCCTTCAAGAAGTGTGGGCCTTGGCATTTGAAATAGGACACCAGAGGGTTTGAAGTACCTCGATAGGGGTATTCACTCATTGTATGGGGACCTTGGTAGGTGTGACATTAGAGCGAGGGTCTCCAAGCAATTGAGTTTAGGTCTCTTGCCCTTGCGTTCACAGGGGTCGGCTAGAATACAGGAATCTGCTGATCCTCTAGTGGGAGGTAGTGGATCAGGGTGCCACTTCCCTCTTCATAGGGGTAGTAATCATGAGGTCCATGATCAAGATCCATCTCATTCTAGTTGTTGGGCACTTCTTCTACCAACACTTGATTGATTAGGGTTATACGAGGTAGCAGGGGTTGCAGACCCAATATGGGTGTGGTAACGAAGCTGGCTGAGTTCTGTACTAGTTAGAACTAGCCACGAGACCACCTTGTGTGATCAGGGGGTTAGGCGGGGCCGTTAGGGCTAATGGGGATCTCATTTGATACATGGGTTGGGGAAGGGACCTCGAAAATTGACATTGGGAGGTATCATGGTTTTCCCACCTATGGCAAGGTGCATAGTAGGGTGTCAGCCTTGCCCTTAGGTGTGGGCACTCATTGGAGGGGTGGTTGCCATTGCATACCCCACACTAGACATTGTCTCTCCATGGAAACAAGTGGGGGTTGCTCGGCACCTCCTTGGAGGTCCCTATCCTCCACTGCTGGCCTAGCTGATCTAACAGATTGGAGGCCAATTCACTCATATCCAAGCGTTGGGCTCGTTAGTCTCCTTCTTGATCATTTCTACACTCAAAGACCTAACCGATGGAGCTATTTTTGAGGGATCTGAGGCTTTATCCAAATTTGCATTATCCATCATGTTGTCACATATGTGGATGGCCACCTTGCTGCATAAATCGAAGGAGGTAGGATTCATCACCATGAGGTGGTCGTGCAGCTTTGGGTCTACCACTCCGATAAGGAAGCGGGGCAATAGTCGTTCCTCTCTCATCCGGTCATACGGTTCACAACGGGCATTGAGATGCTTGATCCAGGCAATGTAATCCCTTAGGGATTCCTTATCGTTCTGCTTTACACCATACAATTGGTTGATCGGGCTCCATTTATGGCCGCTAGGGGTGAACCCAAAAAAAAGGCCTTTCTCAATGTCTCCCAGTTGATCTTCTCTTATGGGGTGAGAGCCCTATACCATTGGCTTGCTTTGCCATCCAGGTTGAGACCAAATGCATTGGCCATTTTTAGGTTTTCGGAAGCACCAAAGGCTTCGTAAATCTGTTCACACCACTCTGCGTGGGAGATCGGGTCTCCTTCTCCAAAGAACTTGGTCATTAGCTTGGAGATGGCTATGGGTTGGCTCCTCGAGGGGTTCGCAATCCCCATGGGAAACACTAGGGTGAGTGGAGGTGGTGTGGACCCCCTTCCTAGGGCGTTCACCAAGATGCACATCACCTCATTAGTTAACATCGTTTGAGCAGCTAGCAAGGGTGGTGTTACTGTGGGCCTAATAGGGCATGGGGCTAGCCTTAAGCCTGGCCCAGGTGGTGGTATTCACGTAGTTGCTAGTACCGGGTTGTGTGCTAATGTAGAGATTTCTATCAAGTCAAACCAGTTAGGGATAGCTGGGCATTCAAACCTAATAAAGACACTTGACAAAGCATTGCAAACACATATTGGTTAATAGATTGTTATGAGCTATAAAGAGCAATGCGCCAAAATAAAACCAATTCATCGATGCACCAAACTCTTGAAGAAATGCACGCACATTGATATTCAAATTCAATACATTAATGATTGCTATTTCCATAAACCACATGAAGATCACACTTCCCCTCACCTTTACTATACCAACCATGAAATGAATGAACACAAGGAAAAAGTGTTCAAAACATAGTAACAGGTAACGGGCTAATAAATG
This sequence comes from Dipteris shenzhenensis, assembly GCF_047967505.1. Lineage (NCBI taxonomy): Eukaryota > Viridiplantae > Streptophyta > Polypodiopsida > Gleicheniales > Dipteridaceae > Dipteris > Dipteris shenzhenensis. The sequence goes on along the minus strand of NC_141603.1, from coordinate 53,284,466 downwards.
GTGCAGATGGTGTTTTCATGAGCATGTCCACATATGAGGATTGAATTTCATGAGCACATATGGATTCGATTTCAAATCCCAAATAGGAATTCAAACAAGACACAAAAATGGAAACCAATATTTCAAACTACAAGAGAAGTACAAATTAGCCCATTAAAAACAAGTATTCTCAATCTCGCAAGCCATTCCCAATCCAACCAGTGGCTGCCAGAACAATTCACAAACACAAGGGCTTACCATGGAGAAATTGGCATTCTCACTAAGAGGAATTCAAACACATGGCCTTATATACACGGCCTTATCTTGAGTAAAAGAAATCCAAAACCTTTACTTACTTGAATTACTAGAACGATGACATTTTCTTGTAGATAAATACATTCACTAAGAAATGAAACGACTACCAATTCAATCAACATGGCAAACCCTAAACAAAAACAAACAACAAAAGAAGGATGATAGTATGCTCAAACAACAAAAGAAGGAGGACAGTATGCTTATACAATCTTTAAACACGAGATCATTACAAACACATAAACAAGACATAAATAACATAGGCACATTTATAAACTTTGACATTATCTACAAAACAAGAATCAAAATTTGTGACCCATGTATTTCAATGTATAAGCAACCACTTGAGCTGCACATTGATACAAAAACACATTACCATTGAAAAAGTAAATAAAAGCATCCACTATGGTATAGAGATAACATTGACTCATGTAAGAACAAACAACAAATCATACATTATCTTCAATATATATAGACCACCATTAACAAAGTATAGTACATTCATTATGCTATTACACAATCTGATGTCAGAAATCTCCACAACAACCAACACTGTACTAGTAGGTGATTTCAACATTGACATGCTAAAACAAACACGAGAATCAAGGAACTTACAAGAAACTATGGCCACATTCAACTGTACAATACAATTCAATCATAGTATGACAATATATGGAACACAATTAGACACATTTGGACAAACATACCAAATCTTAACAATATCTATGGGATTGCATACACATACTGGATAGATCACTCCACAACACACATAAATGCATAGTATTACTATGCAAATACTCCGCAAATACTCCCTAAACAAGATAAGAGGAAGTACATCACTCCATAACACACATAAGTGCATAGTATTACTATGCAAAGACACGGAGTCATTATTCCCTCTAGGGCTCAGTGGATTATTCTCTTGATTGGAGGGCGTAAGGTTGGTTTCCTTAACTTGTATGCCTCCAACATTAGAGGGGAACGTTTCATTATGTGGAAGGATTTGCTCTCCTAGGCCCCCATTGCGGATTCATGGGTGATTGGAGGTGACTTTAACATGGTTGAGTTACCGTTAGACAAAAAAGGGGGTACAGAAGGAGGACTTTACAGAGAGAGCAGCTTGGGATGCCTTCCTTTTTCACTACTGTGGCAAAGATACTTGGTTAGATGATGCCTTTCTTATTTAGCCACAGTCCCTCCTGTTCTCTTAGTCGAACAGGAGGTAGCAGATGCTTATTCATACAAGCATTGACAGATTCTATGTAGATGATTGGACACTAGACAGAGGTGGATCGGTATGCATTGCTGCTGGGGGGTTTCCACTTCAAACCACTTTCCTGTTGTGCTGGCTATCTCAGAGCCTCACTTAAGAGGCCAGTCTGCTAGCATTAGGATTCCAGATGCCTTGTACATAGAGGAGGACCTTACAAAGGTAGCCTTGCAGATATAGGTTTCTCATGTCCAGGGTGGGCAGCCATATTTATCACATGTAGCTGCTGCCCTTTTTGGTATTAGCGACTTCTACCACTCAGTTGCTTGTACCATGAGATGAGATATTCTCAGACGTGAGATTGGTGTTCGCCAGTAGTTGGCAGCTTTGCAGAGGGAAGAGCAGAAATGGCCTTCGCTTGGATTCAGGAGCACCTTGTTGCAGCAAGGGCTCATCAGCAGATATTACTTGATCACAGAGCAGAGTATGCCTTTCATGCACGGGAGTCCTTCTGGATTCAGATGGGTGGTAGAGTCAATAAACTTTTTTTTTCTACTCTTGGCCCTAGAAATAGTAGAGAGAGTGTATCCTCGCTTATTAACTCACATGGGGTTTTACAGACAAATACAAATGATGTCATGCACATAGTTTCAAATTTTTATGCCGCCCTTCTTACTGCAGATCCTGACACACGGGATAGAGAGGATGCTTAGACAGGTTATTTGGCAGAGCATCCCCTTGGTGGTGAAACCGGATATGCATGTTTTGCTTGATGCACCTTTCACCAACACAGAGTTCAGGACTGCACTTTCCATATAGCCTCCTTGCAACCCTCTATGGCTGCAACATACTCGGCCTCTATGGTAGAAAAAGCAATGCACTTCTATGCATGAGACATCACGACACTGCACCACCTGCAAAGGTGAACACATAACCAAAAGTGGATCTCTTGCTATCCACATGCCCTGCATAGTTGGAATCTGTGTACCCAAATACACGCATCTCTCCTTTGCCAAAGCAGATACACACCTCCTTGGTACCCTTCATGTACCTCATGATGCACTTAACTGCCTCCCAATGCCTCTTTCCTTGATTAGCCATATACCTGCTGACAACTCCCACTACAAATGCAATGTCCGGTCTAGTAGCTATCATAGCACTCCCAACCACTGATGCATAAGGAACCTTGGCCATCATGGCCCTCTCCTCATCTGACTTGGGACTATCTGCCTGACTTAGTTTCACATATGGAGGCAATGGAGTACTTACTACCTCCCCCCCTCCATATTGAAACGCTGCAATACTTTTGTAACATAATCCTTCTGTGAAAGCCAAAGGAGTTTCCTACTCTAGTCATGCGTGATGCGCATACCAAGAATATGAACTGTAGGTCCCAAATCCTTCATGTCAAAGGCCTCATGCAACTTGGCCTTCAATGCATCAAGCTCATAAGTGTTCTTGCTAGCCAATAACATGTCATCCACATAAAGTGCCAGGATTATTAGGCTATTATCCTGAGCCCTTTTGGTGTAGAGGCAATGATCAATCTCACTTCTAAAAACCTGGGATCGAATGAAAGCATCAAACTTGTGATACCATTATCTAGGCGCTTGCTTAAGGCCATAGGGACTCTTTTTTACCTTGCAAACCAAATGCTCTTTGCCCTTTTCTTCAAAGCCTTCCGACTGTATCATGTAAATTTCCTCATGCAAATCCCCATGCAAGAAAGTTGTCTTGACATCCATCTGCATAAGCTCCATATCCTCTATTTCCACAAGTCCAAGTACACATCTAAGTGTGGTCATCTTCACAACCAGAGAGAATATCTCATCAAAGTCCACACCCTTCTCTTGCTTGAACCCTTTAGCAACCAAATGGTCCTTGTACTTAGACACATCATCATCTGTGACCTTCATCTTGTAGACCCATTTACATGGCAATGCTTTCTTTCCATGTGGAAAAGAAACCAAGTCCCAAGTCTTATTCTTTATGAGTTAACTCATCTCTGATTGCATACCATACTCCCACTTGTGCTGATCCTTGTGCATCATAGCCTCTCTGTAGCAAGAAGGCTCCCCGCAATCAGTAAGCATCACATAGTCTACCCTTGGAACAAATCTCTCAAGCGGTCTAGACACTCTAGATGTTCTTCTCAAGGGCATTTCATCTTGCTATCACGCCTGCATATCAGCCACATTTGGCTCATCATTGCCACCAATAGATGATCCATCATTTGCCCTTGATTGTGTACCTGTGGAGTACCTGGTGGCACCATTTCCTGCACATTCGGTGCATGGACAGCTTGCTCTCTATCAACATATGCGGGTGGATTCACATCCTAGAAAGTGATTCTCCTCAATTCCACATCCCTCATGGGTGTCTTATGCATCTTCTTCTCATTGAAGACCACATCATGGCTTCATACGACTTTCTTTGCTTATGGATCCCAGAGATGATAGCCCATCTCTCCACTTTCACCATAACCCAAAAAGATGAATTTCCATCTAGCTTCTTCCGAAGCTCTTTCGGCACATGTGCATATGCCTCACACCCAAATATACACAAATGAGAGTAAGAGGGCTTCTTGCCACTCCATGCCTCTTCAAGAATACCACCATCCAAACTCCTGCTAGGTGATCCAAAAAGACTTGCATTGGAAAGCATACATTGCAACCTTTCCTGAATGGTGTGGTTCATCTATTCTCTGTAATTGGATTCTGCTCTGGAGTATGAGGGGACGTGAGCTCCCTCTTAATCCCACGTGTATCACAAAAATGCTAAAAGTCATGAGAGATATACTTTCCACCATTATTAGTCTATAGGCATTCAAGCATTCTACGTGATTGATTTTTAGCCAAAGCCAACCATTTTTGGAACACATCGCTCTTCCGAGCTATAGCATAAGCCCACACTTTCCTAGTTGCATCATCAATGAATGTCACATAGTATTCAACCCTGCCTAATGACCGTGTAGGCATGGGACCTCATACGTCTGAATGCACCAAATCAAGCCTTTCAAGCTCTTTCTTTCCCCTTCTTTTATGGGCTGATTTAGTCTACTTCCCATAGAGATAGTGCTCATAAAATTCAAAATCAGAAAGACTCAAATGCGGTACATAACCCAAACAGCATAAGAGTTTTATTCCATTCTGGCTCATGTGCCCCAACCTACAATGCCACAAAGAAGTACTTGGCTGTTCGGTTATTGCAACAACATGATCAGACACCCCTAATACATGTAAGGGATACAAAGTCCCACACTTGGCACCCCTAGCCAAAACCATAGAGCCCTTTTGAATTTTCCAACTCTGAAAGCCAAAAGTGGTCTGAAAACCAGCATCATCTAGCTGACCCACTAAAATAAGACTTTTGGTTAACTTAGGCACATGTCTCACATTTTTCAAAACAAATGCAGACCCATTTGCAAAAGAAAACTTTATGTCACCTGCTCCCACTATGTCACATGCATAGTTATTTCCAAGATGCACACAACCTGTCTTTCCATTGTCATAAGTGGAGAACCATTCCCTATGGGGAATAACATGGAATGAAGCACTAGAATCCAAAATCCAATCCTAGGAATATGCATCATCTAAAGTGATGAGCAAGTTTGCAGGTAGACTAGACATGAAGAAAATGTCATTGTCACTATCATCAGTGAGTGCATTAATCCCCTCGATCTTCATTTTTCCTTTGTCCTCCCTTGGAATCTGTTCCTTCTTATTTGCACCCCAATTTGCATTCTTTTTCTTATCCTTTTGCTCTCTTTTCAGCTTGTAGCAATCCTTTTTAATATGGCCCTTCTTGCCACAATGGTAACACTCAATGTTCCATGCCCTGGATTTGCTATGAGACTTCCCTCTTTCTTGGGACTTTCCCTTGAACTATGATCTGCCCCTTTGCACATTTAAGGCTGCATCCTACTTGTTGCCATCCATAGACTTTTGTCTAATCTCCTCGGCCAACAAGCTACCCACAACATCATCAAACTTCAGTACGTGCAGAGTTACTGACAACTGTATGGAAGGTATCCCATGAGGATGGCAATGAACATAAGAGAAATATTGCCTTATTCTCCGCATCAAAATTCATCTTCTGAGCCTGAAGCTAGCTGAAAATAATATTGAATTAATTCAAGTGAGAAGGAATGGAGACCTTTTCCTTCATCTGCAGCTCAAACAACCTCTTCATGAGGTAAACTTTATTAGAGGTAGTTTCCTTCTCATAAGTGGCACACAATTTCTTCCACAAATCTTCCATAGTCTACTCATTTACTACTATGAAATGAACTGACTCTCCAAGATGAAGTCTAATAGTAGACTTTGCTAATGCATCCAATGCATTCCAATCATCATTAGACATATCTGCAGGCTTAGCTTCAATCCCTACCAAGGGTTTAATCTACTTCTTTTGAATAAGCACATCCCTTATCTATTCTTTCCACAAAGAAAAGTGCCCTTGGATAGTATGCTCATTGGTTGTTCTCCTTTAAAGGCACATTGGCCTTTAAGTGGATTGATGACTATCCAATGCCCATCAAAAGCTTCTTATTCAAAGATTCACCATAGCTTCAAAAGTTCATGGAACCAGAAGTAGCTTCTCAAGTAGAAGTTTTGGACCACTCTAGATCCACTGGGAGTGTCAGAATTGCAAATGGTGGCCTAGATATGGAGATCCAACACATGAAATCCTCGTAGGAAATGAATTTCGTCACTTTTTGCAGGAACTGTAACTTTTCACTGAAACTTGAATGACAAAGATGTTAAAAGTGAAAATGTAGCTCTCAATCTGATCTACAACTTCCTTGAAGACTTCAAGTCAAAATTCTATCTCTAACTCTGGATATTGGCACCACTACATATGTGTGTCTAAGAAGATTTGCTTATATACTATGCCTTCAACTTTGCAACCCAGTAAAACAAATGCCCAAGAGGATTTTTCCCCTTCTCTCCACCTACTATAGTAGCTCCAAAATTTGGAGCTTCTCCTACTGAACAAGGATCTTTGGGATGCACCACTCTCTGTCTAGGCTAGAGGTTGCACTGGGCTTCTCACGCTACCGCCAGGCTCTACTGCCAAGCTCTGATACCAATTGTGAGGACACAACGGAAGCTGAGAGGGAGAGAGGGATCTTGAGAGATGCAAGTTTTTTTGGGTGCAGAATAGCCTAATCTTCTATTTCATCCCTATATATGTGTGTTTGAGTATTGTACATAACCAGGATTAAGGTACAGTGGCCTTTAACCCCCACAGACCTAAGCTTTGATACCATGAGAAAACATGCATGCCTCAAGATCGATGGAGCGTTCTAAGGTGGATGGAACCTATGTGGAGACATGATGAAGAGAGATCTCATGATAGGTAACTCAAGTCAATTAGGTTCCAAGATAGATTAGCTTGGACTCATAAACATAATCTTGAGTGAATGTGCATTTCTCTCCATTCAACAATACATGATAGGCCTCTTATATAGAGAGTCCCCTTGGAATAGTCAACACTTGTGGGATCCTCTGATCCACATCTCTCCTTGTGGATATCCTTGATCCACATCTCCACATCATGTAGTCCACATCCTAGGGTGGCTACTTTAATTCTTTCCTATACCATACCTTAGCCTTTAATATGTGCTCATGGCACCATATCTCAACACATGGTGGCTTCTCCTTTCAATTAGTATCTTCATTTCTCAAGGCACAATCCTTGTCCTTATAATAGAGATAACCAATAGATGTTGAGCATAATTTTGCCTTAGGTAGCATTCGCCACAGCAAACATTGCAAAGATTTCACTCCAATCTTAACTACTCTGGTTTGAACCATGCATGTATGAATGCCAATATTTGTAACATTCACTTTTCGCTTGTAGACAACAAGCTTCATAATGAAGTATTGCATACATGATTCATTAAATTGTACTAGTCTTTTGGTAACGTCTTTCAACATTCATCTCATCTTCCATAGTGAAGTGATTTCAACCATCGACCAATGGGCAAAGCCTTTGAACATAGATTCAGGTACGTCTCTAGCATGCATCTCTAGTGAGTCTCTACATGGAGCAATTCACATCATGATTTCTATGATTATATTTCAGTCATTTCTTCTAAAAAATTCGTGTAGTGAAAGAACAACCGTGGTAGGAAATGGAATTCTATGTTTACAAAATAATTCAATACATAAGCATTGATGCACCTTCTCTTATCGGAATGAACTTGTGTTCAAGTACTTGACTACAATAGCTTGTATATCAACAAATTATTATACTTGTAGTGATGATAGCCCTTACAAGGATGCAAGGAACCCAACTTCAATTTTTGATCATTCAAATTTGTAGATAAGTCCTAGTGTGAGGCCCAATAGCTTTCAAACATTCATGCCATCATGATCCAAATATTCAATCATTTACTTGTCCATCCATCAATGGACCCCCTTAATGGAGCATCTTATGTTCTTAGACTCAGTTTTGAGGTCTTATTTTGCATTTTCAAGATGCCTATGAAGTAACAAGGTGGTGATAGGACTATGGAGAGCGTTTTACAAAGGGTGATTGTCTCTTTGGGTGTTCAAAAATTTAAAGGGTGAAAGTATTGGATGCCATGGAATTTGTTGTGGAAATCGTGCCGAGGCTAACACAAGCGCTATTTGGGAACCTGTTAGGATCACCTCCTAATACTAGGTTTGTCTTAAGCGCTTTAATATGGTTAAGACAAGCACTATTTCCGCTAGTAGGGAGAGTCAATAAGAAGAGCAATATGCCTTGGTGCCCTATGAGCCCAAGAGCCTGACAAAATATGAAGAGGGGAGAGGAGAAGAGTGAAGATGAGGAGAGAGGGCACAGCTAGAGAGCACACCACAAATGACTAACTGTAACTAGAGTTAGTTGAAAAAATAGAATATATACAAACCCATTTAATGTTAGGGTTAGGGGATCTAACCCTTTCCTTTATAGCACTCTATAAGGTTAGTGCTATGCACATATTATCACGTGATGGTGCTATGCACACATGATCACATGATGTTGAGCATGAACTCTCAACACCTTCCCTCAAGATCAACATCATGAAGTAGGCCTTCCCTCAAGATGATGATTCTGGGGAATCGAAGAAGGACTGAGCATTACATTCCATCACACCCCTTTAATGGGAATGTCCTTCCTCTGTGTCAAACCAAGAGCTAGTCAGTGTTTCTCAAATAGCTCTTTACCAAGTGGTTTTGTAAAGATGTCTGCAACATTCTCTTTGCTATCACAATGCTACAGTGTGATGTCACTCTTTCTCTGATGAAGTGCTGGTCTGACATCAATGTGCTTTGTCCTAGAGTGATATATTGGATTCTTGGCCAATGCTTGAGTTGATTGATTATCATAGTATATTGTTGTTGGCTTTGACTCATCAAAGTAATCTATTTCTAACAATAGTATTCTGAGCCATATAGCCTCACATGCACCTGTAGTGAGTGCTCTATATTCTGCTTCAGTCGAAGACAAAGAAACAGTTGGCTGTTTGTTTGACAACCATGATATAGCACCTTGACCAAGGAAAAATGCATATTGCTATGTCGATCTCCTGGTCTCATGATCTCCGGCATAGTCATTGTCACAGTGTCCATGCAACCGTGGATGACTTCCTCTATATTCTATCCCAAACTATCTTGTACCTCTGATGTATCTCAAGACTCTTTTGGATGCATTCTAGTGAGACTGTTTTGGATTTGCCATAAACTGTGCTAGTGAGCTTACTGCATAACAAATATCTGGCCATGTGATAGTTAGATATATAAGAGATCCAATGAGCTACCTGTAGTATCTGTCATTGACTGTAGGCTTTTCTGAATCTTTAGTAAGTTTCAAACTCTGTTCCATGGGAGTGGCTACAATCTTGCAATCTGCCATATGAAACTTCTTCAAGAGACTATCAACATACTTGAGCTAACTCATAAATGTGCTATCTGAATCTCTCCAGAACTCAATTCGAAGACAATAGTGCATAAGTCCAAGATCTTTCATGTCAAACTCTATAGATAAGTCTTGTTTTAGCTTTTTGATGAAGCTATCCTTGCTTCTGTCACAATTAGATCATCTACATACAAAAGTGCAATAGTAATGTCTTCCCGTTGAACTTTGTAGTAGAGAGTATGATCGACATTGGACTTCATGCATCTTAGATTAGCAAAATACTTATCCATTATGTTGTATCAACTTCTGGGTGCTTGCTTTATGCTGTAGAGACTTTTCTTGAGATGGTAAACCTTATTCTCCTTTCCTGGTTCAACATAACCTGCTGGTTGTTACATGTAGACTTCCTCGTCTAGATAACCATTGAGAAATGCATTCTTGACATCGAGCTGGTACACATTCCATCTGTTAAGTGTCACTAGTGATATCAAGAACTGTATGGAATCCATCTTTGCTATTGGAGCATAAGTCTCATCATAGTCCTGACCATATTGCTATGTAGATCCTTTCGCAACTAGTCTCTCTTTGTATCTTTGATTACTTCCATCTGGATTGTACTTCACTTCGTATACCCATTTGTTTGCTATGGCCTTCTTTCCTGGTGGAAGGTCACATAATTCCCAAGTATTATTTTTATACAAAGCATCCATTTCTTCATTCATAGAAGTTTGCCATTCTGGCTTGTCTACTGTGTCTTCGAAGTACACTGGCTCTTCTATAGCCATGATGGTAGTCATAAGAGCATAGTTAGTGGTTTCCACCTGAATTGCTTTGCCTTTCTGAGCATATGTCAATCTGGCTGGAGGTCTGCTTTCCCTAGTAGACCATCTGAGCTGCTGTGGCTCTGCTTGGGGTGTTGCTAGCAATTCTTGCTCTTCTTCATCAACCTGCTCTATAGATGATTGTGAAGTTGATCCTTCTATCTCCTGTGTAGGTGAGGTTTTCCATTCTGATTCCTCATCAAAGATTATATCTCTAGAGATAATGACCTTGCGGTTGATGGGATCATACAATTTGTATGCTTTGCTTTCTTCACTGTAGCCAACCATGATGCATTTGCGTGACTTTGCATCCAATTTCTTGCAATGATCATCATGTATGTGGGCATATGCTATGCAACTAAATATGCGGAGATGCCCAATGTGTGGCTTGTGTCCAGTGAGAATGCTTCATAAGGAGTCATACCCTATATCGGTTTGGTAGGAAGCCGATTAAGTAAGTAGTTTACTGTAGCTATTGCTTCTGCCCAATACTGATTTAGAAGATGCTTTTCACTAAGCATTGCTCTAGCACTATCTGGTAAAGTCCCATTCTTCCTTTTAGCTCTTGCATTCTGTTGAGGAGTATCTGCACATGTGAATTATCTTCGAATGCCATGATTTCTACAAAAGTTCATGAATGCTGAAGACATGTATTCACCTCCTCTATCTGATCTCATGACCTTGATCTTTTTGCCTATCTAGTTTTCTACCATGGCTTTGAATTCTTGAAATCTAGAAAACACTCCATATTTCTCTTTCAGAAAGTAGACCCAACAATATCTGCTATAGTCGTTGATGAAAGTCAAGTAGTAAAGTGAACCATTGATGATGTGAGTTTGGGCATAACCCCATACATATGTATGTATCAAATTAAGAATACCTCGTGCACTAGAAGTACTTCTGACAAAGTTGGTTCGCTTTTGTTTGCCGAAGCAGCATGCTTCACAAACTTTTCCAAGAAATTGTAGCTTCAAAATCCCAATTGCCATATTCTGATTCCTGAGATCTCACAAGTACTTGAAGTTGACATGACCATATCTCTTGTGCCATTTTGTAGATAGTGGCATCTATTGCGGTTGAGGTGACATGGCATGCTTATCTGGTATTGTAGCTAGCATTTTGTATAAGCATCCTTCCTTGACACCTTTTGCTACTAGCTGACATCTTTTGGATTTTTCTCTGATAGTGCATTCATCACCGTCGAAGATGACTTTGCAATTGTGTTCCGTCATTTGACCTACTGACAAAAGGTTCTTGCTGAGCTTCAAGAGGAGCCCATCTAATGCAAATTTGTATATCTTCAGAGAAGGAGGCAGGTGTATGATCGTGGTCCTTTATGTGGACGACCTTGTCATAACAGGGAACCATGAAGAGAAGATCTCGCCGACGAAGCATTTGCTAGGAAGAGAGTTTCAAATGACATAGAGCACATCTTTCACCAATCCTTTCATACCAGTGAAATTGTTCATAGGGATAACACCTGTCCCTTGAACTGGATTCGGTGTATTGTCTGCTGTGTAGATGACATTTTTCTGTCCTTCTAATGGCTTCATTTCTGTGAACCATTCCTGATGATTTGTCATGTGAGATGATGCACCACTGTCGATGTACCAAGGATCCTGTTCCACTTGGTCGACTTGATAGCTGTAATCCTCTTTGGGATTGAAATCAATGTCTAGGTACACTGTATTAGTTTGATGCATTTCCTCGCTTGTAAGAAACATATTCCCATGTTCATTTGCAAAATGACTGTGACTAGAATGTCCACCACGATGATTTTCTTTGCCTTGGAAATTCCCTCGATTACTGCTGGATTGACCGCCTTGGTCGTACTGCTTCTTGCTGCAATCTCTTTCATAGTGTCCAAACTTGTGACAGTAGTTGCACTGGATGTTTGACACATTGGTGGATGCATTCCCTCGTCCTTGAAATCTTCCTCGGTTGGAATGATTTCCTCTTTGCTGATTTTGATGTTGCTAAGGATGATGCTGATGCTGATTCTGATTTTGTTGCTGATGATGACCACTTTTCTAATATGATCTACCTCTGCCTCTTCCTCTGCTTCAAACATATCCCATGCTTCTTTCGATGTCTTAACTGTGTTGAGCTGTCCTAGCATGACATCTTGCACATTCTGCTTTGATTAGGTGATAGGCGTACTTGTCTTTCTTATCCCATTCTGCCTGAGCTCTCGGGCAATGGCAAGATCTACTATTGGTGTGGAATTGTTTGTGTAGTTGTAGATGCCGTTGTAGATCCTGTTGCTGATGCTATGACAACAGATGGAGTAGAGCTACTGGTGGGTGGATTGTCCAATGGTCTAGGTGTAGACCCATCGACATACTCCAAATGGTCTCCATTCGATATTTCCAGGGACTGTAATTGGAGTACAATAATGGTCTCCATTTGGTATTTCCATGGACCGTAATTGGAGTTGTCTAACTTAGCAGATGCCTCCAAATTGAGGTTGCTAGTCCTAGACATGGTGCAAGAAATGTACTCAAAAGTGTCGTGAAAATCTCTGTATGAATCAACTGCAAATACACTTACTATGCCAAGTGAAATCTTTGAACCGTCGATGAAGATAGAACTGCAATATATAAAATCGAATCTATATTACAAGGCTTGTGGCAATGATGCCGGGAATAGCCAAGAGGCTTTACAAGGCTGAAATGATGTGCACGATGCCATGAGATAGCTGAATAGGCTTTACAATGGTGGCATGTGTGTGTGAAATCAAGTGCTATCTGCCCACTGAAACAATCTGCAATGCCTCTGAACTCTAAAGTCTGCTCACTGAACTGATGAACGTAAGGTTTTAGGTAATGTAATGATGTGAAACCATATGTGAGTGTATGGACTGACTCTGAGTAGGTACTAGTCGAGAATTTTGAGCATGGCTTAGATTGGCAACTTGGGGAAATTCAAAGTGTCCCCTCTATGGCAATCTAGTCTACTCTGATCTAGATCTATACCAACCGTCGATCGATGAAAGAACATCAAATAATTTCTTTTCTTTTGTTCTTTTTAAGTGCTGGGTTAGATGTACCGATGTAGAGGCAAATGTGCATGAAGGAAGTGGTTTTGATGACAAGGCTCAAATGTGAGTGTAACTTGCACCAAAATGTGCATGTGATGTGACAAGCACGTAGAGTGCAAAAAAATGAGCAACTTTCCTTTCTGGAGCGCCCTCAAATTCTTCTTGGATCAAGAGATACGACTTGATCTATGTGGAGGGGCAAAAGGAGTGCAAATGTGCTCAATGATGATGTGTCACTGTGGGTCACATGCAGTGTGATGTGGCATTGTGCCTAGCAAGAGGTGTGCCAGTGGAGCCCTGTGCTGAGGTGGCATGAGTGGTCACATGCAATGACTGTGAAGCACTGTGTGTGCCTGTAGGGGTCAGTGCTAACTGGATAGCTCAGATGGCACATGGGGGATTCACTAGTAGTAATAAGGAGACGTTACCTACGTGCAATAAATATATGAAAATTCCCCTTATCTACCCCCTATTTACGAGACCTTACCTTATAACATGTACCTTCCTTCCCTTATATAACCCCCCTCCCTTACACTCATGTGGTACCATATGATAAACCCTAGTGGACCACTTGGGAGATGGCACTACTGATGATGTCAGCAGATGATGTGGCAATGCTGATGTGGCAGATGATGTGGCATTGATGATATGGTAGAGGTGATGTGGTAGATGATGTGTTGATGATGTGGTAGTGGTGATGTGGTTGATGAGCTGGCAAGATGACGTGGTTGCCACCGTGGCAAATGACGTGGCAGATAAGATAAGGGTTAATGATGTGGCAGTTGGAGATAAGGGCGCCACGTGGTAGATTTTTTACCACACCTTAACTAGGGGTTAACTTGATTAGGTTAACCTGACCCTGCATTATTTAACCAACCCTATCCCTTGGTTGACCCAAGGTCAAATACATCTAACTATGGTTAGGTCAGCACTTGAGTTAGGTTGAGTCCTATCTGCCACTTATCAATAGGGTGACCAACCCTGTTGGTGATAAGACTAGCGTGGCTACTTGCCATGTGTCATTTTTGGAGAAGCTAGAATCTTTCTAGATTTTGATGGAATCGAGAAGATTCCATTGAGGTCATCCTTTTGGCTATGGAGCCTGGGAAGCTGCAGAGGCTTGTTTCTATTGCAGAGTCGTCTGCATACAACAGATACCAACAGAGGCTTGTTGCGTTGGAGATTTGAAGACCCATATGGCTGTGTGGAGCTCGTCGTCGCTGGAGGCGGAAGCTTGTCTGTGTGACAGCCAGATGCTACAGGTGTTTCTTGGAAGCTCCCTGCAAGCTCCTAGCTATGGAGACGGCAGACTGTGAATCGGTTCAGTTCAACGCTCATTGGAGACCCATCCGTCGGTGGCTTGGAATGCTGTTGATACGATGACTGGAATGGTTCCTGGACGGCGAATTATGGCGAACCATTTCGAGAGAAAGCTTCCAGCAGCAGACGTCATCTCTTGCCGAGGTCTTGGTAGCTTGCTCAAGCTTGTAATGGTAGATGATCGACTAGAACAGCCGGGTGGCGTAGTTTGAGATATCATCAATAAAGGGTCGTTGCTGGTGATCAGTCATTGCTCAAGAGCCAAGGAGTTCATTGATGGCGTTTGGAGAGATCTCGTTGGTGATGACTGGCTATGCAAGGAGTTTTTGATGCAAAGGAGCTGCTGCACAGATGGAGCCTATGTGCTGGTGTTGTGGTTGATGATGACGGGTGCTGGCATTGTGGAAGCTGGTAGCTATGTCTGCTCTATGTAGCAGTTGTTCGTGGGCTAGAGGCTATGAAAGTCGAGATTTGAAGGGAGCCTTATTGGTTGACTGAGTCGTAGGAGCTAACTCGCCCTTGAATAGCCCGAACTGCAGCAAAGTAGAGTACCAAAAAGTGCAATGCCTCGCACTATGCTTGACTGCCATGGGAAGCAAAACTACACAAGATGAATCGAAAAGGAATGGACCTCAATCAGCCTTAGAAACCAGAGATATCCTTCTCCCTCACACCTAAAATGAGCATAACTAAAGCTCCATGAAACAGAATCAAGAGCTTTTTGATCCAAATCAGAGAGGGAGATGAACTCTACAAGAAGAGCTGAAAAGTGATGAAGACACACTTCCTTGAACCTCTCTCTCTCTCAGTCATCAAGGATAAGAACCTCCCTATCACATAAGAACTCTCTCATGGAAAAAATGAATCTCTCAAGAAGAATTCTCCCTATCTTTCTCTCTCACTCGAAGTAGAACTATGAACGGAATGAATAACTCTCAAAGAACTCTCGAAGGAGATGATGGGAATCTTCTTTCAATGGATGGAATTTTCTCTCAATGGAAGAGAATGGAACACTCAATCTCTCTCGATCTCTCAATCTCTCAATCACTCTCACAAGAAAGATGGCGCCTCAGTGGAAGGCAGAACCATGCTTTGATACCATGACAAAATATGAAGAGGGGAGAGGAGAAGAGTGAAGATGAGGAGAGAGGGCACAGCTAGAGAGCACACCACAAATGACTAACTGTACACTAGATTTAGTTGAAAAAATAGAATATATACAAACCCATTTAGGGTTAGGGTTAGGGTTAGGGGATCTAACCCTTTCCTTTATAGCACTCTATAAGGTTAGTGCTATGCACATATGATCATGTGATGGTGCTATGCACACATGATCACATGATGTTGAGCATGAACTCTCAACAGAGCCCATGGTTGTAAAGTGAGGGAAAGTGCTAAAAAGGAAAAGGGTTGGCCCTCCCTTCAAAAGGTGACTTGTATAAAAGGCCAAAAGTTTGACTTTGGTTTTCATTGTTGTTTGCACAAGTTTGAATACAAGCTCCCTCTTCTCTTCCAAGAGAGTGTTTTGGGTGTTCCCTTGTTTCCATTGTAGTGCCTTTGTGGTTGTCACTCTATCCCCCTTCACTCCCCTCTCCTTCTTCCCTTCCTTCTCCTCCCTTCTCCCCCCTTCTTCCTCTCCCCTCCCCTCTTCCCCTTCCCCCTTTCTCGCATGGAACCACATTGCAATAATCCGGAGGCCGCTTGAGTGACACTTGTGGATGGCTCGTGCTATGTATTGCTCCCACAAGGAGTACCCAGGAGTGAAAGCTCCATCGGCATATCTTCAACAACCCTGCGACACATGAGTCACTGCCGAGACACACACTACATTTTTGGCGCCACTGTCGGGGAGAAAAGGTATGCTTTTGCATTTGCACTTGTCTTCCTTCATTATAGTCCAATTGCACAAGTTTTCAAGCTTAACTTGGAGCTTGTTAATGGAGTTGTAGGAGAGAAGAGAGGTGAAAAGAGAGAAAGAGAGAGAGAGAGAGGATGAAAATTTGTTTTTTCATATAGGAATGTCATTTTTGAGCTTGGGAAGCTTGTTTTGGTGTTTCAAGTTGATAGGAACGTAGTAAACTTGATTGCTAGGGTGTGTGTGTAGTCTAATCACCTCAAAAAACAACAAAACTAAGGATTTTTGTCAAGTTTTCAAGTAGTTTCATGTTCTAGAACTTGCCTTTTTTGAGTTTTTGCAATTTGACTTCCAAAAAGTGTTTGTTTTCAAGCTTTTTTTCATTAAGTAGGTAGATTAGGTAGTGTAGCACCCCCCCATCACAAAAAAATAGGAATAGAAACTGCAAAATCTTCACAAATCACCCAATCTCAGTCGGCGCAACTATGTTTGACTATCCCGCTGAGTCGGTGTGGTAGCGTATCGCATCGACCAGATTTCACACCAATCGGCATGTTAACCAGATCCCATCGATCAATCGTACTTGACCCAGTGCCGAAGTGCTTTCCTGCCAACCTAACCCCTAACCATGATCTATCTCGCCGCTCGAAGTTAATGCTTGTCAGAGTTACTTCTGCATTGATCCGACAGGTCGTTGATCAGTGCTGTAGTGGTTTCCTGCCGACCATGGCTATTTTACTATCATGCCACTGATGCAGTGAACATACCCCTCCATTTGTAGCCGTAATCATTTCCCTCTATTCGTCACATTACTATATTGCACCGCTCATTCGCTGTAAATTCCCACCATCCAGTGTTGTCCGCGTACTAGGCCGTCATCACTATACTATCCCGCCGAGTCATTTTCCCATCGTCTGGTGTTATACCGTATCCCTACGCCCATGGGGATAGTTTGTCCTTCGAATCGCACCAACCACGTGGCACCGATCATAGCCATACATCCATCATCCCGCCCAGTTCTATTTCCTTATTCTGTTGATCATTGCAGAAAGGTTACACCACCGCCCACTGCCAAAACCATATTACATCACTGTTGCTATACCCGTAGCCCATCGTCCGGTGTTGTAGTGCTATCCCACCGATCGGTGCTATAGTACTACCGGTGTTGTAACTTTGGGATAGCTAAGGAATTAACAGAAAATTCCAAAACCTCAGTTCAGCTTAGGTGTCCCTAGCCAGAGGCACCCCACATGCACCTGAGGTCCGAAAGGATATTGCCAAAGGGTCCAGCGCTAGAGGAAAATGCCTCAAGCTATGCTCAACCCACCCTCCATCCTAGTTGGGGATCCGACAGCTCGATCCCAAGCCTCCACTCATTCGTAGGACCCCATCCAGAAACTCAATCTAGTACAAAAGACACAAAAAGTCTGGAAGGAGTAATGCAAGACCCCACGAGTACAAGGGCATCGGAAGCCCCCTTCACGAGTGTAGCTTCTCCCAACTCTCCTGCTCCTTTGGTTACATCCAGGCTTAAAGGTACATTCTCTAATATGTTCGGCTGCTTGGGAAGAACAGAGTCGATAGACATGGAGAACCCCTTTGCCAGCATGTCCGCAGGAAGGGAAGGCTAGCAACATACAGTTCTCGAGCCACAAACTGGGCCAGACACTACTTTCTCCAATCCAAGTTCCTCCTCTTACTCTAAACCCCCTCAGTGGGAGAACATGGATGATGAGGATCCATGGGTGAGGGAACTCCGTAGACAAGACCCAAGTCAAGGGAATGCTAGGAACTTCCAAGGTGGAATGCCTTACGGCCCTCTGACCGCCCCAGCCCCCCTAGCCTTCATCAATTTTGGAGCACCGCAGTTTCCACCCTACTGCATGTAGCATGGGCCCAATGCTACCATGCCCTAGGACCCCCCACCATCGGGAGTCTGTTCCTACTCGTCTATACTGGTTGTGCCAAAATGAACGCAGGCATCGGTACTTTGGTCCCAATGCTGACACCAGCAACTACATGGACCCCACCACCTGGGTAAGGCCTAAGGCCAGCCCTGCGACGCGTCAGGCCCGCAACCACACCACCCTCGCTAGCTGCTCAAATGGTGTTGACTGATGAGGCTATGCGCATTTTGGTGAACGCCCTAGGAAGGGGGGCAACACCACCTCCACCCACACTAGTGTTCCATGCAGAGATGGCAAATCCCTCGCGGAGCCGTCCCATAGCCATTTCCAAGCTGATGAGGATCAACTTCCTTGGGGAAGGAGACCCGATCTCTCATGTGGAAAGGTTCGAGCAGATTTGTGAAGCCTTTCGTGCACCAGGCGACCTTGAAATGGCCAACACATTTGGGCCTTAGCCTAGACGGCAAGGCAGGTCAATGGTATAGAGCTCTCACCCTAGAGGAAAAGATCAACTGGGAGATGTTGAGAAAGGCTTTTACTGTGGGATTCGCTCCGAGCGGTCATAAATGGAGCTCAATCAACCAGCTGTATGGGGTGAAACAAAACGACAAAGAATCCCTTAGGGATTACATTGCGAGGATTAAGCACCTCAATGCCCGATGTGAAGCCTATGAGCGACGAGCGACTATTTCCACGCTTCCTTATTGGGTTAGCAGACCCAAAGCTGCATGACCACCTCATGGTGATGAACCCCACCTCTATTGATCTATGCAGCAAAGTGGCCATCCGTATATGTGACAACATGATGGACAAAGCGGATTAGGATAAGGCCTCGGCCCCCTCCGAAGTAGCCCCATCAGTTAGGTCCTCGAGTTGAGAGTCAAGTAAGAAGGAAGCTAACGAGCCTAAAAGCTTGGACGTGAGTGAGCTAGCCTCTACCTTGTTGGAGCAGCTAGGTCAGCAATGGAGAGTAGGAACCTCCAAGGAAGTGCCGAGCAACCCCCACTTGTTTCCACAATGAGACAACATCTGGTGTGGGGTATGCAATGGCAACCACCCTTCCAATGAGTGCCTGTGTCTAAGGGCAAGGCCAACACTCTACTGTGCACACTGCCATAGGTGGGGAAACCATGATACCTCCCAATGTCGCTTTCCGAGGTCCCTTCCCCAACCCACGTATCAAATGCCACCCCCATTGGCCCTAACCACCCCACCCAACCCCCAACTCTCGCAAGGTGGCCCTGGAGCTAGCTCGAGCTAGTACCATGCTCAGCTCGCTCCGCTGCCTCCACCCGTACTGGGCCCACAACCCCTGCTACCATGCATTGCCCTAGTCAATCAAGTGTTGGTCAAAGAGTTGCCCAACGACTGGGAGGAAATGAACCCTGATCATGGACCTCATGATTATTACCCTTACGAGGAAGGAAGTGAAGCCTTAGCCCACTACCTGCTGCCAGAGGATCAATAAGTCCCCATATTCCAGACTGCCCCCGTAAATGCAAGGGCGAGAGATCTGAACTCAATGGATTGGAGGCCCCCACTCCAATGTTATACCTGCCAAGGTCCCCATAGAGCAAATGAATGCCCTTATTGAGGCACTTTGAGCCCGCCGGTGTCCTGTTTCAAATGCTAGGGTCCACACTTCTTGAAAGACTGTCCGTATAGGGATTGTACGCCCACTGCCTTGACCACAACCAACCCTGCTCCCTTGTGCGTAGGATGTGGCATGAAGCATCTTTGTCCCACGAGGAGACTGACCACTCCACTTATCCTGCCCAAGAGCACCAGCCTCAATCTGCTTAGCATCAAATAAGGCCATGTGGCCACCGTGCCACTACAAGTCATCACTAGGATGCAAGCCAAGGCACTAGGCAAGGCCATGAAGAAGCTCACCAAGAAGGGCAAGGTAGCCCCGTTGCCTAGTTTTGAGACCCCTCCATAGCCACTAACTCGTTCCAAGAAATCCATTTGAGTAGGTGATGGTTCCGATCCAGTGTTCATCCTTATGAACAGTCTTCCATCCAGAGTGACCCTAAGATACCTCTGATCCCAAAAGTAAATAAACCATAGGCTCAGGGCCTAGCACCAGCTCCCACCTATAAAGAAACTTACCCTGACCAGGTCTTAGAAAAGCAATACATGAAAGATTCTCATGACTTGGTGCGTGAGTGCCAAGATAAGTTCGAGCATCGATTCAAGGCTAGTAGGGGATTAGATACCATCCATCCACCCCACCTGATGGGGCATCGAGGAGCGATGTCTCTCAAGGTTCCAGAAAGAGTGAAAGAAGAAGAACACCTCAGCGTCGAGCAATCAAACACTCTGCATCTGATGTAGAGGATGTTCCAAGAGGACCAAGTGCTGCACAACCTCCAAGACGAAGGAGACCTATAGGGCTTTGATGAAATGTTATCCATGGAGGAAGAAGCTTCACTGGAACCCTGTGATAGTGCCGAGTTGGCTTCCTTCCTATCTACAAAAGTGAAAATGCTGATTGTGTCTCTGCTAAGAGGAAACCCCATCCTATGGCGTGATCTGTCCGATTGGATGAACAAGTCATTCCTACCTCCAACCCCTGCCAGCCCTAGGCCCAACCAATCAATGCCAAAACCTACCCAAGATTCCCATCAACAAGCTAGGCCAGTATTTCAAGGGTGATGACACAAACGCCTCAATCCTCATAGTCTACCAAAACCAGAAGGTAGAAGCCGTCCTGGATGGGGGAGCAGGAGTGAGTGTCTGCACCAAGGAATGTTGGGAAAAGTGGGGAAGGCCTGCACTCGAGCCACGGGGGATTCACTAGTAGTAATAAGGAGACGTCACCTGCGTACAATAAATATATGAAAATTTTCCTTATCTACCCCCTACCTTATAAAATGTACCTTCCTTCCCTTATATAACCCCCCTCCCTTACACTCACGTGGTACCATACGATAAACCCTAGTGGGCCCCCCGGGACTCGAGCAGACCCATCTGGTAGTAAAGCTAGTAGATGGAGGGACCGCTGAACCTCTGGGAGTACTGACAGGCATAAACATTAAGGTTTTTGGTTTCACATACCTTGTCAGGTTCGTGGTCATGGACTTCACACGTCAACCCGGGTATGAAGCTATCCTAGGTAGACCATTCTTGCGTATGTCTAGACTCATGCATGACTGGTGCAACAATAATATCTACCTGCGGCACAAGGAGCAAACCATGAGAGTGGACCTGCACACCTACAAGGCCCACCCATTGTCAAGACACCTCTTTGCTATGCGGAGTTCAGCACCACCGCTCAAACTACCTCCGTAAAACTATTCCAACCCTGTGACAAGGGAGAGGATGAGAAGTAAGCAAGGGAACAATAAGGGTAAAATCAGATCTTCACTGGCTGACCTACGTAGGTGCCACGACCGCCCACCACGAGTTCTCCTCTAACTGGGGAAACAGGTTGTAGGGTAACCACCCTCATCGGCTCTATAAGTACAAGGGAAGAGCCCCCTTCAGGTCCCAAATCCCCTACATCCAAAGGCAAGGCAAGGACCAAAAAGTCCACTGCCCCAATAGATAATGAGAAAGAGATTGAGGATATAGAAGACCTACGGTAGGTGCCAGCCCACTACAAGGCCTATACAATTCAAGATCGCAAGATCTTATACCAATAGGGCAAGAGAACCTGAGAGGATGATTGTTCTCAAGGGTATGATGGACCGGCCCCGGTCAAGGAAGTGAACTTAGCCCCAGAAGGCCAGGACCCACAACCTGTATTTGTCACCGATGACCTAACTCCCAATGAGGAGCATGCCTTAATAGCTCTCCTATGAGAATTTAAGGATTGCATGGCCTGGAAGTACATGGACATGAAAGGAGTACCTACCGTAGTCGTGCATCATACAATCTGCCAGGCTAGTGCGGCAACACCCTTATCCTATGAATCCTAAATATGCACTCATAGTGTGGAAAGAAATCCAGAAACTTATAGATGCAGGATTCATATATAAGATTGAGCATACAGATTGGGTATCACTTATTGTGATAATCCTGAAGAAGAATGGAAAAATCAGAGTATGCAGGTTAATGCGGCCACGAGACGTGACCACTATCCCCTGCCATTCACAGAACATGTTCTAGAAAGGGTTGTCGAAAAGGAAGCGTATAGCTTCCTAGATGGGATTTCACATTACGACCAAGTCTCAATTGCCTCCCAATATCAACATAAGACCGCCTTCGCTATCGAATGGGGAGTATATGTAGCCAGGGTTATGATATTTGGTCTAACCAATGCCCTAGCTACCTTCCAATGTATGATGATCATGGCATTCAAGGAATACCTGAGGGACTTTGTGGAAGTCTTCTTGGACGATATCTGCGTGAACTTGAAATGGGATGACCACTTGAAGTATCTTAGGCTCGTCCTCGAGAAGTGCTGCTTATACCGCATATCCCTCAACCCCCTTAAGTGCCAAATTTGGGTCAAACACGGTGTCATCTTGGGTCACATAGTCCCGGAATGGAATCTCTACAGACCACAATAAAATCAAACTCATTTTAGAGTTACCACCCCCCCCCAACGCTAAGGGAGTCCTATGATTTACTAGCCATACGGGCTATTACCGAAGGTTTATTTTGTTCTACGCCAACATAGCCCGTCCGTTATACAAACTGCTAGTATCCTTTGAGTGGACTGATGAATGTCAAACGTCCTTTGAAACCCTCAAGCTAGCTCTAGCCACTGCCCCAATATTGAGGTCTCCTGACTAGAATTTAATATTCCACGTCCACATTGATGCCTCTAACTTTGCCATTGGATGTGTGTTAGCTCAGCCCGGGGAGCATAATTTGGATTACTCGGTATACTTCGCCAGCCATCAACTAAATGAGGCCGAAGTTAACTACACCACCACTGAGAGAAAGGGTCTCGCCATGGTCTATGCAGTCAAGAAATTCAGGCACTACTTGTTAGCGAACAAGTTTGTCTTCTTTGTGGACCATCAAGCACTGCTGTACTTGGTCAACAAACCTTGCATGATGGGACGCATCACTAGGTGGATGCTGATCCTATTAGAATTCGACTTTACACTCGTGGTGCGCAAGGGCAAAACCCACGTTTTAGCCAATCACCTATCGAGGATTCCTAACAGGTGGCGAAGCTCCGACCAGACTGGAAGATGATCTTCCCGACGCTTCCCTCTTCTTCCTCGACGTCATTCCAAAATGGGCCGTCGAGATTGGCCACTACTTGGCCAATGGACTACCCCTAGGCCAAGACCTTAAGAAGGATAGAGCCCATAAACTCATTAAGGACGCAGCACCATACCAGCTGATAGCAGGCAAACTCTACCGCATGGGTAAGGATGGCATACTGTGAAGATGCATGTGTGAGCACGAATACATCATGGTGCTCGAAGAAGCACACTCAAGAATCGTAGGAGGCCATTTTGCTGCTGAGGTTACAGCACAAAAAGTGCTGCAAGCTAGTCTTGGTGGCCAATGCTCTTCGGAGATGCGGCCAAATTTGTCAAACGATGTGACTCCTATCAGCGCATCCAAATCCCACACAGGGCTGACATGATGCCACTAATCGGGATCCTAGCTTACCAACCCTTCGAGAAGTGGGGCATCGATTCCATTGGTCCCGTAAGCCCAATCACTAAGAGGACTGAGGCTCGATACATCATCCTAGCAATTGACTACTTCACCAAGTGGGTAGAAGGAAGAGCCACGGTAAAGACTGATGCAAGATCCACCACCAAGTACTTATATGAACAAGTCATCACGCAGTTTGGATGCCCGTTGGAGTTAGTTAGGGACTGAGGAACTCACTTCCTCAACGAAACCATAGCAATCCTGACAAGCGAGTTTATGATCATTCATAGGAAGTCAACACCATACTACCCCAGAGCAAATGGCATGGCCGAAAGCTCCAACAAAACTTCTGTTAGATTATCACATGTATGGTAGAAGCTAGTCGTACCGACTGGGTGCATAAGCTCATAGCAGCGTTATGGGCCTACAGGACCTCCTACAAGGTGGCGACTCATTGTACCCCCTTCAAGTTAGCCTTTGGGGTAGAAGCAGTAATGCCAATGGAGTATGTAGTGCCTAGCCTCTGTCTTGTCGTAAGGGAAAGACTCACAGAAAATGCACTAGCCAAATGGCTAGTCGACCTCGAAAAGCTAGAGGAGACAAGGTTGCGAGCAGCCTATGCTCTTCGAATAGAAAAGGCCCAATGTAAAAAGTGGTTCGACTGCAACCTCAAGAACAAGGACCTGGCAGAAGGAGACTTGGCACTCCTGTACAGTGTCCACAACACCAAACGCAAGCTTAAGTACTGAGGTATGGGTCCTTACCGCGTAGTTGAAATTACCCCCCAAGGGGCATGCCGAATAGCCACCATTGATGGGACAGAAATGGATGGCTACCTAAATGGGAGCAAATTGAAAAGATACTATGGACTACTCACTATCCTAGGCCCTTCAAGCCGTACATAGAGAAAAAGAGCTCAAGGCAAAGGTAGCCAAAATGAAGTGCCAAGCCATCGAGGAAGCCAAAATCTGTAATGCTAAGATCCGACAGCGTAGATAAATGACCCTTTTTAAGGCAACGACTGAACAGATTCAACTCACAGATGAGCTAACAATAGAGCCAGCCAGGTTGCTTGTTCAGCTAAGGTACTGCTGCGCTTGCGCATCAAAGCACTCATAGACCCAGGAGCGAGCCACAATTTCATCTCCCGAGAGGTATGGGAAAAGCTACAAGTACCCCTTATCCTCACGGTTGCCTCAATAAGAGCAATAAATGGCTACCTGCTGCAAACCTTGGGTTATGTAAATCTAAATCTAATGGTTGTTCGCCAAGTTGTGGATATACGCTTTTATGTTTACCCTACAGAAGACACTAAAGATAGATTATTCTAGGAAGAACCTGGTGTTATGCTGTCAGCTGCCAAATCGACTGGTGCACCTGAACGGCTTCACTTACCAATGGTGGTCAAAGAGTGGTAATCTCGTTGTGCAGACCAAGCCCCCCCTCTTTGGCCCCGACCTTGCCTATTCACAACAATGAAGCGATGCAGCCAAGCCAATCGAAAGCCCCAGCTTCCACCAACACACCACCCTACGGCCCAGCTCGAAAGGAGCACAAAGCTAGCCGCAGTGGTAAACTGATGCCATTGCATGCTCCCACGCTATTACCCTAAATCCGTGAGCGGCAAGTACAAGATGCTATCCTCTACGCCCAACGTCACTTCGATCAGAACCAACATCTCGAGAATAGTAACGTAGCAACAGCAGCTCAGGTCACCTTAAGATCGCTTCCTCCACCCCCGTTTGCCACACGGAGAAGGTCGCGTACAACGATCACACCTCATCTGCCACCACGCCTCACCAACAGTTCGAGTAACACCGCCCGCTCAAGCCGCCGAAGCAACAAGGTCACTTGGATCCAGAAGAAGACATTGCAAACCCCGAAGGTGACGAAGGCAACACCACAAGAACCTGTGTCCTCCTAGGATACAGCCCCACAAGGATATGCCAATGATCTGGACACAACAGGCTAGTCCCAAGGTATTGAATATGCAATGGTGCCACGAGCGGTTCGACTCAACACAAGCATCACCACGCTCGCCTCACGTCTAGGCAGCTGGACCGTTACGCCATCCTATAGCCAGTCCTCTCCACAACCCTCCTTCAGCGCAACTGACATGAGGACGAATCAGCAGCAGGAAAGGGGGCATGTTAACATCCACAAGTACAACCGCCAAATGCAAGGTAATCAATGAGTAAAGGTGACTAAGCTAAATGATCGACTTCAATAGGACAAGCTCAAGGGAGTTTGATACCCAAATACACCAAGGCTAATGATTACAAGCAATGTGCACACGGAAGGACTATAGCTCAAACTCAGGTAGTTTGATCCCCAAATACCCCAAGCCCGCCTAAAAGTCCAAAGATTCTAGGCAATGTGCACAGGTTGTATGTTCCAGCTGCCCCCACTCCATCGACATATCTTCAACTACCCCACGACACGTGAGTCACTGCCGAGACCCACACTACAGCACCCAGGGGAGGTATTGACATGTAAAAGCCACACT
The DNA here is from genome assembly GCF_047967505.1 of Dipteris shenzhenensis. Taxonomy (NCBI): domain Eukaryota; kingdom Viridiplantae; phylum Streptophyta; class Polypodiopsida; order Gleicheniales; family Dipteridaceae; genus Dipteris; species Dipteris shenzhenensis. The sequence continues at coordinate 53,258,058 of NC_141603.1, read as the reverse complement.
TGACTACCTTAAGTAGCAAGGTATGCACTAAGGGGAGGTGATGGATTTGTAACTCACATTTGATCACCTCGCAGTAGCCAATGGATTATGACACCAAGGGGAGTTGTTGAGATATGGTGCCATGGGCACATATTAAAGGATAAAATATGGTATAGGAAAAAATTTAAGTATCCACCCTAGGATGTAGACTACATGATGTGAAGATGTGGATCAAGGATAACCACAAGGAGAGATGTTAATCAGAGGATCCCACAAGTGTTGACTATTCCAGGGGCAGTCTCTATATAAGAGGCCTATCATGTATTGTTGAGTAGAGAGAAATGCACATTCACTCGAGATTCTATTTATGAGTCCAAGCTAATCTATCTTGGAACCTAATTGACTTGAGATACATGTCATGAGCACTCTCTTCATCATATCTCCACATAGGTTCCATCCACCTTAGAGCGCTCCATCGATCCTGAGGCACACATGTTTTCTCACTATGAGCTTGATTGTGAACATTGTGGGCCTTATGCAAAACATCTATGGATATGTCCAACCTGGTGTGGATAAAATACTTCTTACACAGATAAATAGACTCACTCGAAGAGTCAAACCTAGGACTATCTTTGCAAAATACTAGATCATTGAAGATGTCGAAGTCCCTATGATGCATGCTATTATGCTATTGATGAAATCATAGTAGAGCAAGAAGGAAAGTGGTCAAGGCACTATGGCCTAATACAAGGCATTGTGAAATTTTCTCTAAATGAGGCACTATGGCTAATAGAATCAATTAAGAATGGACATTTGATAAGAGAGCAAATGAATTGCATTGTATTTCGGGTCGAAATTGGTCCTATTGCATATAAAAACTCACATACTAATGCCACATCTATGCCATGAAGAGAAATGTATCACCAGATCTATGCAAAAAAGAGGATTATGGAGTATCCTTGGTTTTATCCCAGAATCATAGAGTGTGCATCGAATCATGCACATATTTGAGTGCTAGGTTAAAACAAATCACGCATAGATCTAAGCGTGTTGATGTGGCACTTGAGTTGACTTATTGATCTAGGCTCCGAGATATCATGTAATCTAGATGCTATACATCAAAACTATGACAAAAATCATTCGAGTGGAAATAAGAGAAGTTGGACTGTGCTAGAATGGAAACTATGACTGTAGTGAATATCATTAACTAAAAACATGAGTGCACCTAAATTGGAACAAAGAATTGAGACAATGAAATCTAGGATATGGACGTACTGACATGGAATTAGAATCCAAGATCCAAGAACACTCGTTTGAAATGAGTCAAAAACTCTATGATTGCTCATCAAAAATACAAATCTTGCAATTAAGAATGGGCCTCTAAACACAAGAACTTACACAACCAGGAGTGTCCAAGATTTGGAATGTGTTTTGGATCAGGAATAATGGAGAATTAATACGGAATTAAATCGATTTCAAGATCTAGGAAGTGTGGTGGGATTTGTGATGATGGCAAATTGGAATGATATAAACCAGGCCAAACTTATGGCCATTAGTGTCAATGCTTAGCCAAGGCTTTCCCACCCGGGTCCCATACCTGTGAGAAGGTTGAGATCCCTTTTCTCTACAATCTAGCAGCCAACCTTGGATGACACAACAATATAGCAGGCCCTTGGTTGAAAGCCCACTTAGTTAGCCATATAGATCTCCCCAAAAAGGCGTCACCATGAAGGGCTATTCTCCCTGTCCAGTAGCACCCCTTGGACTTGGCTTTCCATATCTATACCAATCTGGATACCATTTTCGACTCTGGAATCCTAAAAGGGAACTCAGAAAGTATCACATCTTGCCCTATCTTGCCACGGGTGACTTATGCCCTTTGGCACATTTAAACAAATCATATGCCTGGCTATGATGGCCCAAGGCAGGTTACACCCAAAATGTAACAACCATTTCATACAAAGAGTATTCTTTTTCTTACTCATGGGTATTAGCCCAGCTCCTCCACATTGTTTGGGTGTTGCACACACTCGTTTGAAATGAGTCAAAAACTCTATAATTGCTCATCAAAAATACAAATCTTGCAATTAAGAATGGGCCTCTAAACACGAGAACTTACACAACCAGGACTGTCCAAGATTTGGAATGTGTTTTGGATCAGGAATAATGGAGAATCAATACGGAATTAAATCGATTTCAAGATCTAGGAAGTGTGGTGGGATTTGTGATGATGGCAAATTGGAATGATATAAACCAGGCCAAACTTATGGCCATTAGTGTCAATGCTTAGCCAAGGCTTTCCCACCCGGGTCCCATACCTGTGAGAAGGTTGAGATCCCTTTTCTCTACAATCTAGCAGCCAACCTTGGATGACACAACAATATAGCAGGCCCTTGGTTGAAAGCCCACTTAGTTAGCCATATAGATCTCCCCAAAAAGGCGTCACCATGAAGGGCTATTCTCCCTGTCCAGTAGCACCCCTTGGACTTGGCTTTCCATATCTATACCAATCTGGATACCATTTTCGACTCTGGAATCCTAAAAGGGAACTCAGAAAGTATCACATCTTGCCCTATCTTGCCACGGGTGACTTATGCCCTTTGGCACATTTAAACAAATCATATGCCTGGCTATGATGGCCCAAGGCAGGTTACACCCAAATGTAACAACCATTTCATACAAGGAGTATTCTTTTTCTTACTCATGGGTATTAGCCCAGCTCCTCCACATTGTTTGGGTGTTGCCAAGAGTTGCCAACTCATGGCATACCATCTATGTAAGTTATCCTCTGTCCCGGCCAAGAAGGTCATATTGTCATCAGCAAAAAACTGGGAACAAAAGGGTGTTCCATCTGGCATTCTCATTCCTCTAATGATTCCCTTATTCAACCGCACATCTAGTCCCTTATTCAACTGCACATCTAGTTGAACCAATAGAGGCTCAGTGACAATGGCAAAAAGCAAGGGTGCAAGGGGACACCCTTGCCTATTGATCTTCTCGATGTAAACTTGTGGAAAAAATACCCATTAACAGCCGAGATCTAAGCCTAGGCATTCGCAAACAACATCTTGACCATTTTGCAAAAACCCCTCTTGAAGCAATGCCTCCATGGTATGAAGGATGAAATCCCAGCTGACCCTGTCATAAGCTTTCTCAAGGTCGAGGTTCAACATGACTACTCTCTCATTATGTTCCAATGCATAGTCTACAGGAATGAGCACATTCAACACAGCTTCATGAATGTTCCTCCCTACTGCAAACCCAAACTGTTAGGACCTCGCTAATAGAAATTTAGTTTTGTTGGCTAGTAACTTTGCAATAATCTTATATACAATATTTAGCATTGATAAAGGCCTCCATTGGCTTGGCTTCATCCTGTTAACTCCCTTTGGAATTAACTTAATGACACCAATGTTTAACTCTCTAGGCAACTCGCCTTTTATGTCGCACCAATCAACCAAGTTGAGCAGCTGAGGCTTTATCGTGTTCCAGTATTGTTGCAAAAACTCGACAGGCATCCCATTAGGGCCCGGAGTTTTGTCCTTGGTCATTTGCATCACTGTGAATTTGACCTCCTTTTCAGAGAATGGCCTCTGCAATAGCATTGCTTCATGCATCTGCACCTTTTCATATCAGCTAAAAACGAAGCTAGTCTCTCGTTATAGCCTGTTGGTATACTCGGTTTCTTCCCTGCTATCCTAGACAAATGATTAGCAAAGACCTTAGCTATCTTTCCATCTCCAACTACCACCCGCCCACCTTCATCTTCAATCATAGAAAGACACTCCCTTTGGCGCTTTATCTTCAACGCTCTGAAGAAAAAGGGAGTGGGTTTATCCCCTTCATCTAACCATTTAAGCCTTGACTGAATACAAGCAGCTGCTAGTCTGCTATGTTCCTGAGCTCTTAAGAAGAGATCTGTAGTCTTCAGAAGAGCAGCTAAGCATGCATTCATCGGAGTCTCTTGCAGCCCTAATATCATAGCAACCCTTGCCATACAAGATGTTGCTTCTGCGAGCCTATTTTCTCTGGCATTGTTCTTGCTCATCTTCTTAGCAACTGCCACAACTGCATGCATGCATTTATTCCAAGACTGAAGCGAGTGATTTGAGCTAGCAGCAGGCTGCTCCATGCACTGCAATCTTCCTGATCAAAGGCATTGTATCCTATCATAGACATATTCCATTTACAAGGTCTCCTCACAGTCTTTGCTGCAAGTAGATCACATCTCAGCAATATTGGAAAGTGATCAGAGTTTGACGACTCAATTAATACTTTATCTTGCATACGCGGATCAAACCACCATCCTCTCAAAAAATACATTCTGTCAAGTCAAGCTGCCCTCCAAGCCGCCTCAGCCTACCTGTTATGCCAAGTAAAGACACGCAAGGCACCCAAATAGTCAAAGTCTACCCAATCCGTCAACTCACAAGCCGCTTCAAAAACCTTCCATGCATCTCTTTCACCTTGAGGCATATATGTGCTCTCGTGTGATCTATCTTGTCTACTCACTATGTTACTCCAATCACGAAGCAACAATACCTGCTTGCTTTTTACTTCCTCTCTCAAACTTTCCCACAACACACTTCTCTGAACAGTATTATTCAGTGCATAAACTGAACAAATTGAAAGAGGCATCCCTTGGTAGCTCACGTCCACTAAGATGTATTCTCCTTCATCATTCTTGACTATAGCATGCATTGCTACTTGATCATTGATGAGCAACGTTGTTCCTCCTCTCCCCGCCTGCAGGGCAGTTACAAAATTAAGCATATCTATGCATCTGCAACACATCCAACCTTCTCGGGCCACACTTCAGTTCCTACAACACAAATACAAATGGTTTAATCCTCCATGAAAGCCTCCTAATTGCTTTTTGCTTCCATGCAGCACAAGCTCCTCTCACGTTCCATGAGAGAAATCATTCAATCGATACAGCATGAGGGAAGGGGCCATTCCTTAATTTTAAGCTCTCGGAGAGGAAGCGTGCTGCCTCTCCAACCACACATTGTGTGCCTATATTTACCCCACACACACACACTCCTCCCCTTGGGGACCCTTGTGACCACCTATGATCATAGGGTATCCAAGTACCACTCTAATGGACTACTAGGAGTCGTGGAACTATACATGGACCACTAGGATCATCTAATGGTGGGGGATATTAAGCTAGTGGGTACATATTGATACTGAACCACCATGCCCACACAACATTAGATATTTATAAGGAGTTGATATGTTACACGCATTTTACACTTCTAAGATATGAAGAGAATTGTGAATACTACAAGTGAGGTACAAATGGATACCACCGCAATTATGTCTTAGTCCTGGCAGGAAGAATTTGTGACAAGAAGATTTTTTGAATGGTGGTCCTTGATTTTTAGTTGGCATTTTGGAGGTACTAAGTACGCCTAGATGGAGATTAATGATGAGGGTGAAAAGGTTGTTACTTGGGAGTGGGAAAAGAGGTGGCCATATGCCCATAGCCTTTTCCCCCTTCTTCTATCTTAGAATGCATGCCCGTTGCCCAGGACGACTCTTCTTCCTGGCACCCGAACTCTTGACCCCCCCGTTCCCTATACTATGAGCTTCTCCATACTAGTGTCTAGCCTGCTTCTCATCGGTCTCCTAGCTACTTTGGTTGAGCATTAAGATTTTTACTGTTGGACACTCGGAACATTCAGGAAGACTCGGGTTCGAGATTGGCATGCAGCTCCAGGGACTCAAGGGAAGAGAAACGAAACAAATTCAAGACTGGCACACAGCTCCAGAGACTCGAGGAACAAGCAGCCGCATGCCCTCAGGTTTGAGATCTTTATTCTAACCCAAAATGGCAGGAAACTTCAAGCCTCTGAGTCTTGAGAGACTGCACACTATAACTTTAGAGAGAGCCTGGTATACCGCGAAAGGATTTTCCCAGTTGGATATCCTTTGCTCGTAGCAGCCCACTACATTTCCTTTGCTCGTAGCTGCCCGCTTCAACCTTCCCTTTGCTAGTCGTGCTCTGCATGTAGCGAGCTCTGTGCTGACAAACATTTGCCCCCATACAAATTATCGCACGGAGACTAGTGGATGCCTTGGCCAGTCTTTTATTGGTTGCTTGGTCTCGCCTGGCCTCTAGGTAAGAAATCCCGCTTAGCCTGGAACACCATTTTGCCCTCCTACAACGCATGGCTTGGAACTGCTGCCAGTGAAGCTCTGAGACCCGATTGCAATTAGCACCCCTACTGAGAAATACGATATGGGAGCTCTGAGACCGGGTTGCAATTAGCACCCCTACTAAGAAACGCGATATGGGAATAGATTGAACCTTATAGCGTATTCTAAGAAGCATACTTGAAGCATTGCCATGGACGTCGACTCATCTCGGGATAGCTGGCTGCGCCACAGTAGATTGACGGTCAGTGCAGAATCCTACCCTCTATTTTACTACGCCTGTTATGTACGCCAATCGCTAGAGGATTTGATGCCTCCTTGTCCGTCTGCTTTGCATGACCTCTGTTACATTGCTGAGAAATCTCGGACCTCTCAGCTTGTACTGTACATAGAAATCTGGGACCTCCCAGCTTGTATTCTACTCCTACTTACCTCCCTGCGTGCGTTGATCGGACTATGGCTTGGACAATTATCTTCAATTAAAAGGCTTGAACGGCCCAAAAACGGTACCGGAATATTGGTCCAACATGAGCTTCATCGCCTGGCCACGCCTGAGAGTCTTCATGTGACTAGAAAAAGTAGCTACATGAGATTGAATGCTTGGCCATGCTTCTTGCCCTGAACACTACATAACTCCTCTTGAATGCTAAGTTTGGGCTTTCACCTCCTATCTTTCTTGTTTGCGTGGCTGTAGCTTGACGTATAGCTTGATAATCTCGTTGCTCAGCCGCTACGGTACAATGAGTGAGCAGAGATGATGGGAGCTTCCACTGATACTCAGTACAATGGAATTGAATCGACCGCATGTGGGTTTTCGCTTCCTTAGTTTGTTTGATGCGGTTCATGCTGGGAATATAGCACGACCCCAAGGTCAGAGCATGGGTAGACAAGTCAAGAGCTTGGGCAGACATACAAGCAACGATTGTATATACCAAAACGTGATTACATACTCGTGCTTTCGGGTAAATAAGTTTTTTCTTTTGACTCCATTAAAGTTCTTGCATCTTTCACAAGAGGAATTCCTCGAATTGATGCTTCCATCTCACTACAACAACGGGTTGTCCCAGTGCTCAAGCACTATTGGTAGTAGTCTAGAAACTTTATGCTACTAGTGGCTAGTTTAGAAACAAGATTGTCTAGAAACTTTATGTCTATTGTGTGCCAAGCATATGTTTGTCCCTCGATATAGGGGCATGATATGTTTGTCCCTTCTTGGCATATGTTTGTCCCTTGATATAGGGGCATGATATGTTTGTCCCTTGATATAGGGGCATGATATGTGGTCTCTATTCATGATATAGGGGCATGATATGTTTGTCCCTTGATATAGGGGGATGATATGTTGTCTCTATTTATTAAGTTATCTAGTATCGGTATGGATTTTATAATTCATGTTAAGGGCTTGTGTTTTCCAAAATATATGGAAAAATTAATATGCTTGCTTGCCTTTAAAACTTGGTAAAATTGCTTTTACAAACTTGGTAACATGACTTTACACTTAGGATGATCTTGGACTCTCTAACTTGGAAAGATGGCAAGGATAATCTACTTTCATTTACTACTTCTTTGCCTTTCTTGAGATTGACACTAACATTGATTATTTATGCCAACCTGTAATTATCTTTGGATTACAAGAATGCCAAGATTTGATTGATTCAGATCTAGATAGGGTGACATGATTTGATTGTATTTTAAAGTCATACAAATTTGAGGTTCTCGTTTGATACTCCTTGGGGAATTTCGCTTAGAGCAAAAAATTTCTTACACTTTGAAGAAATATGGGAGCCAATCTTTGAAGTATGGGTTCCTCGAAGATTTCTTTGGCTTCCCTCTAGAACTTCATGGATATGATTGGTAAGTGAAACATGGAATTGTCTTGGATATGAGCTAAGTCAAGACAGATTTCCCTTGTGTTCTATATGCAAGTTTCTATGCATCATTTTTTCAGGGTCCTTGTTTGCAGGTCGAAGATGATTTAACATTATGATTGGATAAGAATTGAAAATAAAGGACAACAGGGCCTGTGATTATTCCATATATTCCCTTGAGAATTACTTTAGCATTTTATAAGCATTTCTTTAACTCTTTAAAAGCCAACCTCTGATCTTTCTCAAATACTAGAATGTCAAGATTTGATATTGCTAGTCTAGATAGAGTGACACGGATAACAATTGTGTGCCAGCATTGAAGCGTGCAGTCCCACAGTGCATTGTATTCATGCTCTAACATGTTGTGCTTGTGGATGGATGCAGGTGAGTTGGCACACCTCTCCATCGGATTTGCAAGTAAAGTCTTGGGCATGGTATGGCAGAAAAGGATGTTGGCTACCTTGAAGGATACATCTGGGAGACTTATGATGAAAGATATAGTACTCTCGACCCTATCATGCACACTTACAGAAATGCATCTGTTAGCAAGGAGAACTGAAAATTGAACTACCTTGTACCTTATTGAATTTAGAAACTATGTTCTGGTTTTTAACATTGCGAAAATTGATAAGGAGTTATTATCTTGGATCCTCGATTAGAGATGCAGCTAGAAATTACTCTCTTGGATTCTTGATTAGAAATGTAGCTAGAGTAATTAGATAGAATTTTTTTTCCTCAGGGATTCTCTTTGCTGCACCCTTAAACATTAATATAAATGTAATTATAGTCATAATGAAACAATGGCTGCCAGGGGCCTTTCGAAGCTATGACTAAGGATGTTGAATAGTGGAGATTTAGATTCATTGAAATAGTATGTAGCACACACACACACACACACACATACTATTAACAAGAAAAGAAACCAACACATGAGGCCAGACACTGGACATGGCGATGCTCAAAAGCCATGGGAGAAAGGGAACGTGAGGGGGGAAGCGTTAACATGAGAGGGGGAAAGGAATTAAGAGGGGTGGGGATGAAGAAGGAGACTATGGCACAAGGGGGAGAGGGGGAAGAAGAGCATGCACATGATGGGAGGTTGGAAGTAGAGATGGGGACATCAAGGGGAAAGAGTCACGCTTTATTTGAAAGGAAGGATGGGGAAATCAAAATACTAGAATGGTGGCTATACAAGGTTGAGTGTCCCATCAAAGAATAGCCCCTTATTTTATAGCCAAAAAAGGGGTCTCTCCTAATAAATGCCACCCCCCCACATGCATGGTATGAGAGGAGGTTTCTTCCATGTGAGCTTGGTGGGTACGCACTCTCAATTGTGTGCGACAAGTCTTTTCCAGTCAATTCAACCCCCATATCCTATAGTGTATCAAACTCCCATGGCTTCTTCCTATATTATAATATACACAAACATCTAGGAGGACAAGTGGAGGGTTGACACAAGGAATCTTGCCACCTCATCCTACTTTTCTCATTATTTAACTTGCATTCTTGGACTATCTAGTCCCCCCCGCCCCCACATGGGTCTATCCTACATGGAGAGGAATAATCCAAGATAATATCCATCTCCACCTATTTTATATTACTTTTCCCATGTTCCTTGGGCCATGTCTCACTAAATGCAGGCATGGGGCTGCCTAGGTGGAGGGGTGGCACATGGAGGAACCATGCCACCTCAACATTTTATAATATAACTACCATGGATTATATACAACACACCTATGGGTCCTCTTATGTGGAAGGGTGGCACATGATCATGCCCTACCACCTCAACCCTGGGCCCTATGCACACCATATTTTATTATACTATTGCCACACATACAGGTCATTTTTATCTATAACAATTTCCCCTCCCCCAGGCAGGGAATATGCAACATTTCCATGCCTGGGATCGTCACGCACAAAGAAGAGCTTGAGATAACGGTTGTTGATCACCTTCTTGCCATGTGGCTCATGCAGCTCCTGAACTTATACAGACCCATTGCTAGGTTCCTTAATGACTTTGTATGGACCGGTCCACATTGGAAGGAACTTTTTATCCACTTGGTGGTCCAATCTGTTATCAAAGCATAGCACAACGTCCTCAATAAAGTGTCTTTCCCATCCCTTGCAAATCTTAGCATCCATGTGGGTCTTTTGTTGATTCTTTTGGATCTTTGTTTGATGTAGTGCAAGGCATCGGGTCTCATCTAACTTCTCAAGTTGTAGCAGCCTAGCCTCTACATGTTCATCTTCTGTCATTCTCTGTTCTTATGCCAATCTCAAGGCAATAATCTCTATCTCTAGAGCAGTAAAACTACCTCAGTACGGTAGTACACCAACTCAAAAGGAGTGTGACTTGTAAACGTTTTGTGGGTGATGTTATAAGCCCACACGGCTTCAGTGACCTTCTAATCCCACTGGCTCCTGTACCCTACGGCCATTTTCCCATGGATTTACAAAGAAGGCCATTAGTCCACTCCGTTTGTCCCATGGATGCTGGATAATAGATGCTAGAAGTATGATGATCAATACCCATACGATCCATGAGCAACTCCACTGCTTCATTTCAGAATGGACTCTCGTGGTCAGACACTATTTCGATGGGTGTCCCAAACCTCGTGTAGATACATTAAAATATGAAATTTGAAACTACCTTACCATTTGCAGTAGGGAGGGCAATAGCTTCAGCCCACTTAGTGACATACTGAGTGGCCACCAAAAGATACTTCTTTTTGCGGGCTGTCATGGGCAGGGGCCTGACAAAATCTATTCCCCACTTCTGAAACGGATGGATGGACATCAACGGATGATCTTTTCTACCAGAGAATTGGCATGGTTCACAAGTTTTGCAATACATAGTGACATCCTTGAATAAGGTCGGCCAATAGTACCCAGCATGTAAAATCTTCTTAGCTGTATAGTCATCGTCAAAGTAGCCTCCACAAAATCCATCGTGGTATGCTTCAATACATTAGGTACTTCATCTCCATCAATGGCTCGTCTCAGTACCCCATCCATACCGTCGTGGTACAACACCCCATCAAAGAGAGTGTAGCGCCTACTATCTCTGCGGATCTTCTTTCTCTCATAGCTAGTAGTTTTTGGGGGAAAGCAGAAAGTGGTCAGAAACCTGTAGATACCACCATACCATGGATCCCCAATTTCTATTGCTAAAGAAAATTCATTTTCTTGTAGAACTGCCAACCACTTGGCCAACCAGCCCATGGGATTTGGTGATTGAAGAACGTGCTTTGCAAGACCATTGCTAGAAATTATAATGAAGGACTTTCTAGCCACATAATGCTTAAATTTCTCAATGCAAAACACCAAAGACAAGGCATGCTTCTCAGCCTTAGAGTAGCATCATTCAGTTTCAAGCAATTGTCAAGAAGCAAATCGGACGGGGTACATGAACCGATCCTCCCCTTGCTGGAGAAGAATACCCGCTAGAGTGTGCTCACCGAACCTAGGATAGATAAAGAAAGTCTTTGACCAACTAGGAGTGCATAGAATGGGTTCTGAAGCCAGAGCACTCTTGATTTGTACAAACCCTTGATCACAATCCTCATCCCAAGAGAAATCAACCCGATCTTTTAGCAGCATAGTCATGGGTCGTGTCAAAGTAGCATATTGATCAATGAAGCGTCGATAGTATCCTACTAGATTGACAAATGAATGCACTTGATATTTGGTTGTTGGCAAGGAGAGGTTAAGAATAGCTTCTACCTTTTGGGGGTCAAGCTTGACGTCCTCGAATGAGACAATATCTCCTAGTAACCTCCCTTGAGTGGCTCCAATGGTGCATTTATCAGGGTTGAGACTGCCATTCGCATCATTGACCCTTTGGAAGGCCATCCTAACCTTCATGACATGGTGCCGAGAATATACAGAAATCATTTAAAAACACCTCCAAGAAAACCCCCAAATAAGGAGCAAACACCATCTACATAAATCTCTGAAAGGTAGCAAGAGCATTGGTGAGGCCAAATGGCATCACCTTGAATGCAAACATCCCCTTGTGGCAAATGTGGTTTTGATCACATCCTCCTCGGCAATTCTAATTTGATAAAACCTAGAGTAACCGTCGTAGAAAGTATACATCTCATGACCACTCACCTTCTCAAGAATGAGGTCCTGAAAAGACAAAGGATGATAGTCCCTCTTGGTGGCCGCATTGAGTTTCTTATAGTCGATACAGACCTGCCACTTGTTGTTTTTCTTGGGGGTGACTACCACTGGTGAAACCCATTCAGTCTTATGAACCAAAACAATAAACCCAACTGCTACAAGCTTTTGCAACTCTGAGCGCAAAGCATCGGTCTATATGGGCCCTAATCTTTGGTACTTCTGAGCCACTGGCTTAGCATCCAGCTTCAGCTCTATCTTGTGTTCTATGGTAGTCACATGGCGAAGGTGGTGATAGCTAGTCACAAAGAGGTCAAGGAAACCTTTGAACATTTCTAGGAACTCATCTTTCTCACTCGGAGTGAGCTTTTGAGAAAGCATAGATTCAAGCTGTTGAGGATTGGCTGCTACCTTTACCATGGGTGGTGGTGCTAGTGACACCCCCATCATGTAAACTTCTTGCTCTTCTTCTTCTAGTTTAGTGGCACCCGGTTGTACTAGGATCTTCACCTTTGAAGCACCAAAAGACATGTGCCCCATCTTCCAATAGCTGACTGCATCTTTCTTTCTCAACCACAATCTCTCAAGTATGGCTGGGTAACTTCTGCCGGTATCTTCAATGTCCACTACATAGAAATTGACGGTGGTGGTCAACTCATTGACAGTGATAGGCAAATCTTCAATGACTCCCATGGTGGCGAGTCAATGACCATCAACTACTTTGATTCAAGTGGAAGAATGCCTTGTGCATTTCAAATTTAACTGCTTCATGATACGGGGCACCATGATATTACATGCGGCTCCCCCATCAACACACACACTTTTGATGCGTCAATTATCTATGATGACATCTACGGTATGCGGGTGCCGGTCAATATCTTTAGAGATAGAAGAAATCTCTCATACGTTTCCCTTTTTCTTGTTCCTCAGTGTAGAGAGCCCTTGCTGCAGCTCGCATCTCATTTTATGGCTTAATGCTATTAGTTGAGGAAGCGTGATGTTCAGAGACCGATTGGCGATGTCATGAACGACCGAATAATCTTCTTGCCCTGAGCTGATAGGGAAATCCGAGGGCGACCACTTTCTCCTGTGAGATCTTTTAGCCTTCTCCGCTATGGTGGGTTTTTCATCTCAGCATCTGGGGGCTTTGATAAGGACACGTTCTTCTTGGGGCGACCAGGTCCATGGTTTGGAGAGGGGTGCGAGGTTGCACAACTTCTCTTCCCGAGGTCAAGGACCTCCATGTCAAAATCCTTAGTGCCTAATTCCCTTAGGAGATTCACCCTTGGAACATTAGGACATTTGGTGCAATAATGTCCCTTCTGGTGGCAATCAAAGCACACAAGATTGGCATGTTCTCTTGGGGGCAATTGGTTTGATTTTTGATGCCCACCATCTCAAGCCGAAGATAATTCAGGACCTTGGCAAGGTCATTGACACTGGGTTCTTCAGTAGGAGGGGCCGAGGGAGTAGGAAGGAGGGGGGCATGTGGGCAAGGCTAGAGAAACCCTCTAGGCGGAGGGTGAGGATATACATCTTGTTGAGGGTAAGCACCTAAGGGAGGACCACACATTCTAGGTGGAGGCAGTGGATACATTCCTGGCGGGGGGTGGGGGTATGTCCTTGAGTTGGACACCCCTGGTGGTCATTGCAAGAATTGACGGGATTGTGGAGGGGCAACTGTCTTCTTCAAACCAGGGTTGGATTGAACTTTGTCAAACCTTTGAGCAATCTCTTATGCTCGCACCATGGTCTCCGGATTCTCCCATTTAAGCTTGAGGTGAAATTCATCACTTGCTCCTGCTACGAGGTAGCCCAACACATGCTGAGTCATTCCAGCTCAAAATCCGATGTTGTCCTCCTACGTGACAATTAAACGGTCCAAGAGCATGGCCGCTCGATCCACGTATCGACGCGTCGTCTCACCTTCAGACTGCTTTAGGTTAGGCACCTGCAGGTACACATTCTCCAGCTCCTCTTCTTTGCCAAAATACTTGATCATAGCCATTGTCAACCTCGGCCAACTTTGGCAAACAGCCTTGGGTTTCTTCTCATACCACACTTGAGCCAAACCCTCTAGAAATGTGGGAAGAACCAACAACAATCTATCTTCAGTAAGAAAATTGAGAGAAACAGAGAAACACAATGGCGCTTGAAGGCCACAAGCTACTCATTTGGATTATCTTCAATCCAACCACAGAACACAAGAATGTCAGCCATGCTTGGAAAAGAGGAGGGGATTGAAGAATATGGTGGAGGAGGTAAGGAAATACAAGATTATCTATTGTCAATAGAGAGCAGAATTTTAAAATGGAAGTGTAGGGATGAGAACTCTAGAAAGCAAATGTAAGCCGAAAATTGAGTATCGGGAGTAGTGTGATATTTTGTACAAGAAGAGTCAATGGCGAAGAAGAGTTCGTAAACAACTTTTACTATTGACATTATTGCGGAAGATTGGGGGTACAGCGTTGCATTAAGTTGTTCATCAAGGCAAAGAGGAAAGCCATTACCATGGTAAGAAGATGTAGGGCTTGCACATCACCTTCAGCATCCTCAAGCTCTTGTAGTCTCCATGAGATTTCTTCTAGCGAGGTGTGGTTCAGCATTTCCACTCCTTTGAAGAGGTGTCTCCTTTTGATTCGCAAGATGCTCGTGCTAGTGAGTTGGCAATGCTATTTTGAGTTCTTGGAATATAGTGAATCTCTTCAGAGTCTTGGTAAAGTTGAGTGGTCTGTTGATGGTGGCCTGTCAAGGCTTCACTTCTCACTTTCCAATCACTGCTCACTTGTCGGCATACCAGTTGTGAGTCACCTCTCGTACCTCAAGCTAAGTGATTTGATGTTCTTTTGCTTTGATTGCAAGTGTCTACTACCACCGGGCTGCCGTACAAAAACTTTTTTCCATTGAGTGAAGTCAAGGTCACTCCTACCCATGTCGCTTTTGTCGAAGGTCTACAAGCACCATCAAAGTGTAAGACCCAAGCCGATGTCATATGAGCACCAAGACACGTACATCCCAAGTCTCTCAATAATCTAGGATTGGGAGGATGAGTGGATGAGGAGAAGCCAAAACCTTAGCAAGGCGTTCAGGACCGAACAAGCTCATAATTCTCTACTAAAAATTCACTGTGTCCAAATAGGATTACCACATGGAGTTCATGGTGAGGAACAAAAGGTTAGTTAGGAACAAAAGGATTCCGAGGATGGAACATCTTGACCATATAAATGCATATTATTACATACGAATTCTAAAAACCCCAGCTTCTTGGCATAATCATAATAATAGCTCCTTGGCTTTTCCTGCACGTTGACCTTTTTTTTGAATGCCTTCTTCTTCTTGACCTTCAAAGAGACAGTGTTAGATGAACAACTAGATTCTGGCATTTTGTCAGCTACTTGAGAGACTTTGCTAGAAGAGACTCACTTTTCACGCGTCTTCTTCGCCTAGGAGGAACTGACCCAATTGTGTAACATAGTAGTCAGACAATACAAGTTCGTGAATGGGAATCAAGTAGCAAATCCTCAAAATGAGCCCCCAATCTTGGGGCAATTCCCAACCATTAATGAACTTCACCTCACGTACAACTTTAGAAGAGGCCAACACCTCAATAACAGTGCAACTTGAGGTACAAAAATCCAAATGATCCGAGTGAATATACAAAACTTCTTGTTCTTCTAGCTTCCAAGACAAGGGTTCCTAGCTGTCATCACCTTTCGCAAGTAACTAGATCACGTGGCATTGCAGCTCCACTGAAAGCTCCAGGAAAATGTCCCTCCATGAGTTGACATCCGTGGGCTTGAGACTTTTCAAAAGGTCCTCGAAACTGCTAGACATACAACGGTCAGCTTGTAAAAAAAACCTTTCATTGCTGAGTTTTACCCCACAAAATGGTAGAGTGCAAAGAATTGAGACACTTTGCTCTCTGCAGCCCTTCAATCAGAGATCGAGAGCATAAGGTAGAACTAATTGATGCTTAATGTGGGAAGCGACAAAAGCTGAAGCATGTTGGGGATCTTCCTACTTTCTGATTCTGACCAGCCAGCCATGAAGAACTCAAAGAACTGAACATTTTTCCTTTTTACCGCACTAAGAAATTCCACCTCAACAAAAAGATACGGCCCCCGGAAGCTTTGTCGACATAAAGGGGGGAAGAAAGACCCTGGGCCCAGGGGGTGAAATGGCAACGTGGTGCCCTAGGAGAACGAAGGGGTGCCTGTGGAGGTAGTGTGGTAGACGAGGAGGGAGGCAGTGTGGAAAGCGAGGCAGGCAGCAGGTGCACGGAGCAAGGTGCAGAGGGGTTGGCACGCCACCCAGAGCGGGAGGGAGGCAGTGGCGTGCAAAGAGGCTGATACAGGGACGGGGGTGTGGAGCGTGAGGGAGGTGATGATAGTGCTAGGAGCATGGTACAGGGCACGAGAGGGAGGCGGTGCTTGGTGTGGGAGGGAAGCAACAGCACGGCGCACAGGGATCGGAGAGATTGGCACTGTAGTCAAGGGGTGGCTGGTGCAGGGCGCGAGGCGAAGTGCGTGGAATGAGAAGGAGTGGGAGGTAGGAGGTGAGGGAGTGGTTAGGAGAGAGGGAGAATGAGAGAGAGGGGTGGAGGGGAAGGAGAGAGAAATACAAAGGGGGAGAGGAAGTGGAGCGGGGGGAGAAGAGAGAAAGAGAGAGAGAGTGAGTGAGGCGAGGAGAGAGAAGGAAAAGAGAGAGTGGGGATTGAGAGAGAGAGAGAAGAGAGGGGTTAGAAAGATATGCTTAAAGGTTAGTAGAGAGATGGGAGAAAAGAGAGACTAGAGAGAGGAGTAAAGAGATGAGGGAAAGGAGACACTAGAGGTAGGAGAAAGAGAGAGAAAATGAGAGGGAGAGGGGGTGGGAAGAGAGCTTTTTTTTTTTTTTCAAAAAGAGCTCCCAAAAAAAAAAAAAAGGGGAGATGGGAAGGGTCTTTACACAAGAGCAACTACGAAGTTATCGAAGGTGACATGATCTTTATAAGTGGAGATTCATATCCCAACAACCACACCATTTTTTATTAACAAGAAAAGAAACCAACACATGAGGCTAGACGCTAGACATGGCAATGCTCAAGAGCCATGGGAGAAAGGGAACGTGAGGGGGGAAGTGTTGACATGGGAGGGGGAAAGGAATTAAGAGGGTGGGGATGAAGAAAGAGAGTATGGCACAAGGGGGAAGGGAGAGGGGAAAGAAGAGCATGTACATGATGGGAGGTGGAATGTACAGATGGACACATCAAGGGAAAAGAGTCATGCTTTATTTGAAAGGAAGGATGGGGAAATCAAAATACTAGAATGGTGGCTATACAAGGTTGAGCGTGTCCCATCAAGGAATAGCCCCCTTCTTTTATAGCCAAAAGAGGGGTCTCTCCTAATAAATGCCACCCCCCCCACATGCATGGTGTGAGAGGAGGTTTCTTCCATGTGAGCTTGGTGGGTACACACTCTCAATTGTGTGCGACAAATCTTTTCCACTCAATTCAACCCCCATATTCTATAGTGTATCAAACTCCCATGGCTTCTTCCTATATTATAATATACGCAAACATTTAGGAGGATAAGTGGAGGGTTGGAACAAGGAATCTTTCCACCTCATCCCACTTTCCCCCTTATTTAACTTGCATTCTTGGACTATCTACACCCCCCCACCCCCACATGGGTCTATCCTACATGGAGAGGAATAATCCAAGACAATATCCATCTCCACCTATTTTATATTACTTTTCCCATGGTCCTTGGGCCATGTCTTACTAAAAGTAGGCATGGGACTGCCTACGTGGAGGGGTGGCACATGGAGGAACCATGCCACCTCAACATTTAATAATATAACTACCATGGATTATGTACAACACACCTATGGGTCCTCTTACGTGGAAAGGTGGCACTGGTCATGCCCTACCACCTCAAGCCTGGGCCTTATGCACACCATATTTTACTATGCTATTGCCACACATACAAGCACACACACATATTTATGCCCTTTACCTTGGTCATTTTTATTTATAACAACACACAAAGTGAGAGAAAGCAAACAAGAATTTTGAAATGTTGTTTGATGCTAAGGCAAAGCTCAATCTTTGGGCAACTGTGTGGTAAAATATACAAGTGCCCATGGCTTGAAAAAACATTAGGGAGAAAGCAGTAGTTGACAAACATTCATCGAGCACCCTGCGACACCTAATCCAGCATTTGCAAGGGAAGAGTCAAAATGCAAATGTGCACTCAATATATTTCAGATTGTGCATATCATGTGGACCTTCCATTTTGTGCATTGGTCATCCATGAGAAATTAGGATCATGAGTGGAAAGAAGGGTGCATTTATTATCAATCATCATTGTTTCGGGTCATTGAAATGACCAATGCATTTACAATAGTAAAGGATCCACTTGATAGAGTCCACCAACACTCCGAAAAAAATGAAGAGAGGAGAGGAGAAGAGTGGAGATGAGGAGAGAGGGCATGGTTAGAGAGCACACCACAAATGACTAACCGTGTTGAGAGTTCACGCTCAACATCATGTGATCATGTGTGCATAGCACCATCACGTGATCATATGTGCATAGCACTAACCTTATAGAGTGCTATAAAGGAAAAGGTTAGATCCCCTAACCCTAACCCTAAAAGGGTTTGTATATATTCTATTTTTTCAACTAATTCTAGTGTACAGTTAGTCATTTGTGGTGTGCTCTCTAGTTGTGCCCTCTCTCCTCATCTCCACTCTTCTCCTCTCCCCTCTTCATATTTTGTCATGGTATCAGAGCTCCCTTGTCTTCCGCTGAGACATTGAGTTTCTTGAGAGTGTGAGAGAGATTGTGAGATTGAGAGTTCTCTTGAGTGATTGTGAGATCCTTCCCTTCACTTCCGTTGAGAGAAAATTTCCGCTCATTTTGGAAGAAATTCCGTCCATTTCCGTTCATTGAAAGTTCTTTCTTTCGTGAGAGAGAGGTCTAAAGAGAGGTGTTCAGTTCATTCATTTGAGAAATTATCATCACGAGAGAGAGAGAGATCTAGATCTTAGTCTTTGAGAGAGAGGTTTTGAGAGATCTGTGAGAAAGAAAAAGAAAGGTTGATTCCAAAGCAATAGCTGCACTAAGGTTTCAATGCGGCGCCTTCTACAACACGCTCCAAGGTTCCCAAGCGCTCTACCAGCTGCAGCGACCTTCCGGACCCTGCCTCTTCCACGACTGCGATTGAACGAGCTCCGCAATATTCCTCGCCGCCAATTGAATGTTATGCGGCCGTTTTTAAATGCTCTAATCCGGCAGAATTCGCATGATTCCGCATATCCACCAAAATCATCTACCATCCTGACTTGGAGAGATGGTTGAATCCCCGTAGCGTCCGCGTGCGCAGCTCTCTCCGAACTCCAGAGCAACTTTGCCACCCAAAGAATGCCCCATGACAACATCAGGCCACTTCCACGACTTCCTTCCAAGCTCGCTACAACCGCAACAAGCTCGTCGCGCCACACCTCTCCAAGCACACAAAGCCTTC
The DNA here is from genome assembly GCF_047967505.1 of Dipteris shenzhenensis. NCBI lineage: Eukaryota > Viridiplantae > Streptophyta > Polypodiopsida > Gleicheniales > Dipteridaceae > Dipteris > Dipteris shenzhenensis. Next base: position 53,238,427 of record NC_141603.1, on the reverse strand, counting down.
CAAGCGTGAGGCGACGCATCTTCTCCATCGACATCCATGCAGTCGAGTCCAATTTTTTCAGCCTCTTGAGCCGAGCTGCGGAGCTTGGAAGCTATGGCGATGGCCGCTGCTGCGACGAACAAGAGCCTAAGCTCTCTGGCTGCACGCAGCTCCACGACGACGACGAAGAGTGCCAAGCCGTGGCAAATAGTGACGCCCACAAGTCCGGAGGGGGTGAGATCTGCGCCATTTGTAAGGCTTGCGTAAGCAACGACTAGAGCAGCCCGCACGGAGATCCTCCAACGGAGGCATCCTCTTCAACAGAGCTCCAACGAAGGAGACGGAATCTTCATAGATTCCGTCAGAATCTTTCAAAGATTCCGATCTCCCTCCTTGAGACACGTGGCCTTATCACCAACCTTATCCACCCAGGGTCACCACACACACAGGTGTGGTCAAGGATCAGCCACGTGGCACCCTTATCCACAGTGCCACGTCACTAGCACCACGTCATCACTGCCACGTCAGCACTGCCATGTCATCACTACCATGTCAGCACTACCATGTCATCAGGCCACGTCATCTATGCCACGTCATCAATGCCACGTCACCCTGCTGACATCATCTGTGCCACCTCAGCACTGCCACCTCAGCAGTCCAGTCAGCACTGACCCCTGCAGGCACAGTCCCTTGCCAGGCACACTGTGCACACACTGCATGTGCACACTCCTGCCACCTCAGCACAGAGCTTCACTGGCACACCTCTTGCTAAGCATAGTGCCACATCATCACTGCATGTGACTCACAGTGACACATCATCATTGAGCACCATTTGCACTCCTTTTGCCCCTCCACCTAGATCAAGTCATATCTCTTGATCCAGGAAGAATTTGAGGGTGCTCCAAAAAGGAAAGTCGCTCGATTTTTCGTGCTCTACGCGCTCGTTACATCATGCGCACATTTCGGCGCAAGTTACACTCACATTTGAGCCTCGCCTACAAAACCACTTCCTTCACGCACATTTGCCTCTACATCGACGCATCTGACCCAGCACTTAAAAAGAACAAAGGAAAAGGAATTATTTGCTGCTCTTTCATCGATCGACGGTTGGTTTAGATCTAGATCAGAGTAGACTAGATCGCCATAGAGGGGACGCTTTGAATTCCCCAAGTTGCCAATCTAAGCCATGCCCGAAATTCCCGACTAGTACCTACTCGCAGTTAGTCCATACGCTCACATCCGATTTCACATCATTACATTACCTGAAACCTTACGTTCATCAGTTCAATGAGCAGACTTCAGAGTTCAGAGGCATTGCAGATTGATTCAGTGGGCAGATAGCACTTGATTTCACACACACATGCCACCATTGTAAAGCCTATTTGGCTATCTCACGGCATCGTGCACATCATTTTTCAGCCTTGTAAAGCCTCTTGGCTATTCCCGGCATCATTGCCACAAGCCTTGTAACACAGGTCAGATCTTATTTACTGCAGTTCTATCTTCACCGACGGTACAGAGATTTCACTTGGCATCTTCAGTGTATTTGCAGTTGATTCATACAGAGTTTTCCAGGACACTTTTTGAGTACATTGTTTGCACCATGTCGACTAGCAACCTCAATCTGGAGGCATCTGCTAAGTTAGACAACTCCAATTACGGTACATGGAAATACCGAATGGAGACCATTCTTGTGCTTCAGGACAAATGGGAGTATGTCAATGGATCTATACCTAGACCATTGGCCGATCCAGCCACCAGTAGCTCTACTCCATCTGTTGTCACAGCACCAGCAATGGGATCTACATCGGGATCTACATCTACACAAACAATTTCCGCACCAGTAGCAGATCCTGCCATTGCCCGAGCTCAAGCAGAATGGGATAAGAAAGACAAGTATGCCTATCACCTGATCAAGCAGAATGTGCAAGATGTCATGCTAGGACAGCTCAACACAGTCAAGACATCAAAAGAAGCATGGGATATGTTCGCAGCTCTCTACGAGTCCAAGAACACATCCAGGATTCTCACCCTGAGAAACCAGATCAACCAGAGTTTCCGCAATAGCAGTGAAACCGGTCATGCTTATGTACTCCGCATCAAAGACTACAACAATCAACTTGCAGCAGCAGGAGAGACTATGAATCCCGCAGAAATGGTTCAAGTAATCCTGAATGGACTAGGAGAAGGATATGACAATCTAGTCTAGAGTATTGCCATCCAACGGCAAATTCCAACACTGGAAGAACTTCAGTCAGTTCTACTTGGTGAAGAACTCAGGACTCAGGCCATTCAAGCACGTAAAGGTCATTCTAATGATCAGGCATTCACAACTTCAGACAGAAGCAGAGGCAAAGGCAAAAACAGAGGTAGATCATATCAGAAAAGTGGTCATCATCAACAAAATCAAAGTCAGAATCAGCATCAGCATCAGCATCATCCTCAGCAACATCAAAATCAGCAAAGAGGAAATCATTCCAACCGAGGAAGATTCCAAGGACGAGGGAATGCATCCACCAATGTGTCAAACATTCAATGCAACTATTGTCACAAGTTTGGACACTATGAAAGAGATTGCCGCAAGAAGCAGTATGACCAAGGCGGTCAATCCAGCAGTAATCGAAGGGAATTCCCGAGGAAGAGGAAATCATCATGGTGGACATTCTAGTCACAGTCATTTTGCAAATGAACATGGAAATATGTTTCTTGCAAGTGAGGAATTGCATCAGACTGATACAAATGCACCTAGACACTGATTTCAATCCCAAAAAGGATTTCAGCTATCAAGTCGACCAAGTGGAACAGGATCCTTGGTACATCGACAGCGGTGCATCATCTCATATGACAAATCATCAGGAATGGTTCACAGAAATGAAGCCATTAGAAGGTCAAAAGAATGTCATCTACACAGCAGACATACACCGAATCCGGTTCAAGGGACAGGTGTTATCCCTATGAACAATTTCACTGGTACAAAAGGATTAGTCAAAGATGTGCTCTATGTTCCGAAGCTCAGCAAGAACCTTTTGTCAGTAGGTCAAATGACGGAACACAACTACAAAGTCATCTTCGACGGTGATGAATGCACTATCAGAGACAAATCCAAAAGAGGTCAACTAGTAGCAAAAGGTGTCAAGGAAGGACGCTTATACAGGATGCTAGCTACAGTACCAGATAAGCATGCCATGTCAGCCCAAATGCAACAGATGCCACTATCTGCAAAATGGCACAAGAGATATGGTCATGTCAACTTCAAGTACTTGTTAGATCTCCGGAATCAAAATATGGCAATTGGGATTCCGAAGCTACAATTTCTTGGAAAAGTTTGTGAAGCATGCTGCTTCGGCAAACAAAAGCGAACCAACTTTGTCAGAAGTACCTCTCGTGCACGAGGTATTCTTGATTTGATTCATACAGATGTATGGGGTTATGCCCAGACCCGCAGCATCAATGGTTCACTTTATTACTTGACCTTCATCGACGACTACAGTAGATATTGTTGGGTCTACTTTCTGAAAGAGAAATCTGAAGTGTTTGCCAGATTTCAAGAATTCAAAGCCATGGTAGAAAACCAAACAGGCAGAAAGATCAAGGTCATGAGATCAGACAGAGGAGGTGAATACATGTCTTCAGCCTTCATCAATTTTTGCAAAAATCACGGCATTCGAAAACAATTCACATGTGCAGATACTCCTCAACAAAATGCAATAGCTGAAAGGAAGAATGTGACTTTAGCAGACAGTGCTAGAGCAATGCTCAGTGAAAAGCATCTTCTGAATCAGTATTGGGCAGAAGCAATAGCTACAGCTAACTACTTGCTTAATCGGCTTCCTACCGAACCGATACAAGGTATGACTCCTTATGAAGCATTCACTGGACACAAGCCACGCATTGGGCATCTCCGCATATTTGGTTGCATAGCATATGCCCACATACATGATGATCATCACAGGAAATTGGATGCGAAGTCACGCAAATGCATCATGGTTGGCTACAGTGAAGAAAGCAAAGCATACAAATTGTATGATCCCATCAACCGCAAAGTCATTATCTCCAGAGATGTAATCTTTGATGAGGAATCAGAATGGAAAACCTCACCTACACAGGAGATAGAAGCATCGACTTCACAGTCATCTACAGAACAGGTTGATGAACAAGAGTAAGAATTGCCAGCAACACCCCAATCCGCGCCACAGTAGCTCAGACGGTCTACTAGGGAAAGCAGACCACCAGCCAGATTGACATATGCTCAGAAAGGCAAAGCAATTCAGGTGGAAACCACCAACTATGCTCTTATGACTACCATCATGGCTACAGAAGAGCCAGTGTACTTTGAAGACGCAGTAGACAAGCCAGAATGGCAAACTGCAATGAATATGAAATGGATGCTTTGTATAAAAATAACACTTGGGAATTATGCGACCTTCCACCAGGAAAGAAGGCCATAGCCAACAAATGGGTATACAAAGTGAAGTACAATCCAGATGGCAGTATTCAGAGATACAAAGCTAGATTAGTTGCAAAAGGATTTGCCCAACAATATGGCCAAGATTATGATGAGACTTATGCTCCAGTAGCAAAGATGGATTCCATACGGTTCTTGATATCACTAGCGACACTCAGTAAATGGAATGTGTATCAGCTCGATGTCAAGAATGCATTTCTCAATGGTTATCTAGACGAGGAAGTCTACATGCAACAACCAGCCGGTTATGTTGAACCAGGAAAGGAGAACAAGGTTTGCCATCTCAAGAAAAGTCTCTATGGCTTAAAACAAGCCCCCAGAAGTTGGTACAGCCGAATTGACAAGTATTTTGCTGATCTGGGATACATGAAATCCAATGCAGATCATACTCTCTACTACAAAGTTCAAGGGGAAGATATTACTATTGCACTTTTGTACGTAGATGATCTGATTGTGACAGGAAGCAAGGATAGCTTCATCAGAAAGCTAAAACAAGACTTATCTGCAGAGTTCGACATGAAAGATCTTGGACTTATGCACTATTGTCTTGGAATTGAGTTCTGGAGAGATTCAGATAGCACATTCATGAGTTAGCTCAAGTATGTTGACAGTCTCCTGAAGAAGTTTCATATGGCAGATTGCAAGATTGCAGCCACTCCCATGGAACAGAGTTTGAAACTTACTAAAGATTCAGAAAAGCCTACAGTCAATGACAGATACTACAGGCAACTCATTGGATCTCTTATATATCTGACAATCACACGGCCAGATATTTGTTATGCAGTAAGCTCACTAGCATAGTTTATGGCAAATCCAAAACAGTCTCACTGGAATGCAGCCAAAAGAGTCTTGAGATACATCAGAGGTACAAGACAGTTTGGGATAGAATACAGAGGAAGTCATCCACGGTTGCATGGATACTGTGACAGTGACTATGCTGGAGATCATGAGACCAGGAGATCGACACAGGGATATGCATTTTTCCTTGGTCAAGGTGCTATATCATGGTTGTCAAACAAACAGCCAACTGTTTCTTTGTCTTCGACTGAAGCAGAATATAGAGCACTCACTACGAGTGCATGTGAGGCTATATGGCTCAGAAGACTATTGTCAGAAACAGATTACTTTGATGAATCAAAGCCAACAACAATATACTGTGATAATCAATCGGCTCAAGCATTGGCCAAAAATCCAGTATATCACTCCAGGACAGAGCACTTCATCAGAGAAAGAGTGTTACTTGGTGACATCACACTGCAGCATTGTGATAGCAAAGAAAATGTTGCAGACATCTTTACCAAACCACTCGGTAAAGAGCTATTCAAGAAACACCGACTAGCTCTTGGTTTGACGCAGAGGAAGGACATTCCCATTAAAGGGGTGTGATGGAATGTAATGCTCAGTCCTTCTTCGATTCCCCAGAATCATCATCTTGAGGGAAGGCCTACTTCATGATGTTGATCTTGAGGGAAGGTGTTGAGAGTTCACGCTCAACATCATGTGATCATGTGTGCATAGCACCATCACGTGATCATATGTGCATAGCACTAACCTTATAGAGTGCTATAAAGGAAAGGGTTAGATCCCCTAACCCTAACCCTAAAAGGGTTTGTATATATTCTATTTTTTCAACTAATTCTAGTGTACAGTTAGTCATTTGTGGTGTGCTCTCTAGCTGTGCCCTCTCTCCTCATCTCCACTCTTCTCCTCTCCCCTCTTCATATTTTGTCAAACCGTACCCTAGATTTAGTTGAAAATCAAGAATATATACAAACACCTTTAGGGTTAGGGTTAGGGTTTCCAACCCTTGTGCCTTTTAGCACTCTTTTGGTTAGTGCTATGCGCATGTGATAATACATGATGTTGAGATGGTTCCTCAACACATTCCCTCAAGATCAACATCATGAAGTAGGCCTTCCCTCAAGATGATGACTATGGGGGATTGAAGAAGTATTGAACAATATATTCCATCACACCCCTTTAATGGGAATGTCCTTTCTCTACATATGTATCTCCTGGTCTCATGATCTTTTGCATAGTCACTGTCATTGTATCCATGCAACCTTGGATGGCTTGCTCTATATTCTATTCCAAATTTTATTGTTTCTCTAATGTATGTCAACACTCTCTTAACTGCATTCTAGTGACATTGTTTTGGATTTGCCATAAACTATGCAAATGAACTTATTGCATAACAAATATCTGGCCTCTTAGATAGTTAGATATATAAGAGATCCACCAATGAGCTACCAGTAGTACTTGTCATTGACTGTAGGATTTTCTAGATATTTTGTAAGTTTCAAACTTTGTTCTATGGGAGTGACTACAATCTTGCAATCTACCATATGAAACTTCTTTAGGAGACTATCCACATTTTTTTGTTCGCTCGTGAAGGTGCTTGAGTCTCTCTAGAACTCAATTCCAAGACAATAGTGCGTAAGTCCATGATATTTCATGTTGAACTCTACAAATAAGTCTTGTTTCAGCTTGTTGATGAAGATATCATTATTTCTTGTCACAATCAGGTCATCTATATACAAAAGTGCAATAGTCATGTCTTCCCCTTGAACTTTGTTGTACATTGGAATTCATGTATCCGAGATTAGCAAAATACTTGTCAATTCCATTGTACCAACTTCTCGGTGCTTGCTTCAAGCCATAGAGACTTTTCTTGAGATACTGTATATATGATGCTCTTTCCCTAGTTCAACATACCCTGCAAGTTGCTGCATGTAGACTTCCTCGTCTAGGTAACCGTTGAGAAAAGTATTTTTGACATCTAATCAGTACACATTACATTTGCTAGTGTCACTAGTGATATCACAAATCTTATGGAATCCATCTTTGCTACTAGAGCATAAGTCTCATCATAGTCATGAGCATATTGCTATGCAAAACCTTTTGCAACTAGTCTAGCTTTGTATCTTTCAACGCTCACATCTAGATTGTACTTTACTTTGTAAACCCATTTTTTTGCTATGGCCTTCTTTCTTGGTGGAAGGTCACATAAATCCCAAGTATTATTTGTGTACAAAGCTTCCATTTCTTCATTCATAGCAATTTGCCATTATAGCTTGTCAAATGCATCCTCAAAGGACACTGGCTCTTCTCTAGCTATGATGATAATCATAAGAGCACAATTAGTGGTTTCAATCTAAATTGATTTCCATTTTTGAGAATATAATCTAGCTGGTGGTCTTCTTTCCCTAGTAGACCACGTCTGAGTTGCTGTTGCTCTTCTGGAGGATTCTTTGGCAATTTTTACTCTTCTTCATCAACCTTTTCTATAGGTGATCGGGTAATCGGTATGTCTATCTTGTGTGTATTTGATGTTTTTGATTTTGATTCCTCATAAAAAATTACATGTCTGTAGATAATGACCCTTTGGTTGATAGAATCATACTACTTGTATGCTTTGCTTTCTTCACTAATTCCAACCATGATGCATTTATGTGACTTCACATCCAACTTTCTACGATGATCCTCATGTACGTGGGCATATGCTATGTAACCAAATATGCGAAATGCCCAATGTGTGGCTTATATTCAATGAATGCCTCATAAGCTTTCATACCCTAAATCAAGTCGATACAAAGCTGATTAAGCATGTAGTTTGTAGTGGCAATAATTGCATCTATCCAATATTGGTTTAGAAGATGCTTTTCACTGACCATTGCTCTAGCACTTTGTACTAAAGTTCCCATTCTTCCTTTCAACTATTGCATTCTGCTAAGGAGAATCTACACGTGAATTATCTTCGAATGCCATTACTTCTACAGAAGTTCATGAATGTTGAAGACATCTATTCAGCTCCTTTGTTTGATCTCATTATTTTGATCTCTCTGCCTATCTGGTTCTCAACTATGGCATTAAATTCTTGAAATCTAGAAAATACTTCAGATTTCTCCTTCAAAAAATAGATCCAACCATATCTAATGTAGTCATTTACAAAAGTTAGGTAGTACAGTGAGCCATTGATGCTATGAGTCTGTGCATAACCCCATACATCTATATGAATCAAATCAAGAATGCCTCTTGATTGAGAGGTGCGCCTACCAAAGTTGGTTCTTTTCAGTTTACCAAAGCAACATGCTTCACAAACTTTTCCAAGAAACTATAGTTTCAAAATTCCAATTGCCATATTTTTTGTTTCTTACTTACATTAAACTTTTGAAATTGACATGTCCATATCTTTTATGCCATATTGCCAAAAGTGGCATTGGACTGGTATTGTTGAGCTAATATGGCAAATCTAGCAGTAAAGCTAGCATTTTGAATAAGCGTCCTTCCTTGATTTCTTTTCCTACTAGCTGATATCCTCTAAATTTGTCTCTAATCATGCAATAGTTGTGTTCCATCATTTGCTCAACTAACAAGAGGTTCTTACTGAGCTTTGGAATGTAAAGTACATCTTTCACCAATCCTTTCATACTAGTGAAATTGTTCTTAGGGACAATGCCTTTCCCTTCAATTGGATTTGGTGTGTTATTTGCTGCAGTCTTGGGTCCTTCTATCTTTGTGAACCATTCTTGATGCTTTATCATGTGTGATGATGCATCGCTATCTATGTAACAAGCAAGGGTCTTGATCAACTTGAGAGCCACATTCCCCTTGGAATTGCAATCAATGTCAATGTATACCATGTCAGTCTTTTGCATGTCCTTACTTGCAAGATACATAATTTCAGACTCATTAGCACAATGACTATGACTTGGATTTCCACCCGATTTCCACCATGGTGATTTCCTCTTCCTTGAAAATTCCCTTGATTCTACTAAATTGACCTCCTTGGTCATACTGATTCTTGTGGCAATCTCTTTCATAGTGACCAAACTTATGACAATAGTTACACTGAATGTTTGACATATAGGTGGATGCATTCCCTCTTCCTTGAAATCTTCCTCGGTTGGAATGATTTCCTCTTGGATGCTGCTACTGCGAATGCTGATGCTGCTGATTTTGATGCTGATGACCACTTCTCTGCGATGCTCTACCTCTACCTCTACCTCTTCCTTTACCTCTATCTAAGGTTGTGAATGCTTGATCATTAGAATGAGTTTTGCGTGCTTCAATGGCCTGGATCGTGAGTCCTTCACCAAGTACTCTGACTATAGCTCTTCCAATGTTGGAATTTACCTCTGAATGGAAATGTTCTAGACTAGACTCTCGTATCCTCCTAGTCCATTCAAGATGACTTGATACATTTTTGTGGGATTCATAGTCTCTCCTACTGCTACGAGTTGATTGTTGTAATCCTTGATCCTGAGTACATACGCATGACCAGTTTCATTGCTATTGTGGAATCTTTGGTTGATCTGGTTTCTCAATGTGAGAGTCCTAGATGTGTTCTTAGACTCATAAATAGCTACAAACATATCCCATGCTTCTTTGGATGTCTTCACTGTGTTGAGATGTCCAAGCATGACATCTTGCACGTTGTGTTTGATCAAATGATATGCATTTTTGTCTTTCTTGTCCCAATCTTCTTGTGCTATGGAAATGGTAGGATCTCTTGCAAGTATGGACACCATTGGTGCAAGTGTAGACCATTCTGCTTATGCTGTGGTGATGGTGGGAGTTGTTGCTAGTACACTATGGATGGTCTAGATGTAGACCCATTGACATCTTCCCATTTGTCTTGAAGTACAAGATTGCCTCCATTTAGTATTTCCATGTGCCATAATTTGCGTTGTCCAACTTAGAAGATGCCTCCAAATTGAGGTTGCTAGTCGTAGACATGATGCAAGAAATGTACTCAAAGTGCCTATGAAAAAACATTGTCTGAATCAACTACAAAACTGTCTATATCAAGTGCAATCTAAAATATCAGCGAAGATAGAACTGCAATGTATTACAATCTATTACAAGGCTTTTGTGGCAAATGATGCTAGGAATGTCCAAGAGGATTTACAAGGCTTAAATAATGTACAAAAATGCTAGAAAAATACTTTACAATGAAGACATGTGAGTGTGAAAAGAAATTATGTGTAATCTGCCAATCTGCCAATACCTTTGAATACTATGAAATCTGCTCACTAATGTGTAGATGGTTGGGTTTTAGGACATGTGATGATCTGAAGCCACATGTGAGCATAGGGATTGACTCCAAGTATGAAGTAGTCAAGAATGTTTGGGTATGGCTTCTATTGGTTGCTTTGGAGTTCTCTCCTCTATGGAAGAACTAATCTACTCTAATTTAGAGCTAGACCAACCATCGAGCAATGAAAAGCAACAAATAGTTTATTTTCCTTTTGTTCCTTTTAGGTGCTAAGTCAGATGTGCTGATGAAAAGGCTTAAACGTGTGCAAGAAGTGGATTTGATGCCGAGGCTAAAACTTATGGGAAACAAGAACCAAAATGTGCCCATGATGTGATGAGCATGTACAGCACAAAAAATCAAGCGTTCTTCTTTTTTAGAGTGCCCTCAAATTCTTCCTGGATCAAGAGATATAGCTTGATCAAGGTGGAGTAGCAAAAAAGGAGGAATGATGTTGTGGCAAGAGGGGTCACATGCAAAGTTGTGCCTATGTAGAGGTAAGTGTACCTTGCAAGGGATTGTGCACCATATGGCAAGTAATATAACCAGTGATGTGGCAATGATGACATGGCTACATCGATGTGGCAAGTGATGTGGCTAATAATGTGGAGAGTGATGTGGTAGCTTATGTGGCACTTGTCCTTATGTGTACCTATGATGATGTGGCCAAGTGAGTTAGCAAATGATGTGTCAATGTTGGCAAGATGAGGTGGTTGATAAGCTGACATGGCACTCGATAAGATGATAATGACAGAGAGGCAATGATGTAGAAGTAGATAGCATTGTGGTGCCACATGCCTAATGGTGATGATGTGGATAGATAAGGCACTCATGGATGATGTGGTGGATTAGGCCAGTGAGGCACGATGTGGCAAATTTGTGACCAAATATGACTGTGGGTGACCCAACAACCCCGTATCACTTACCTTGGTGATAAGGTCACTGGAACCTTGATGGAATCTATTTGAGATTCCATTCATGGAAATTGTAACATCCCTGCATAGTTGTTTTGCTAGCTCCGTCTCGTCGTTTCGCTAGAGCCTTTGCTTGAATGGCTGAATCATTGTAGTCGATCTATGGGCATTGTACGAGCTACCATTGTGGCGATGGTGGAGGCAGTGTCTCATTGAGTGTTGCAATAGAGACACCCCAAGCAGTTGCTCTCATCAAGCTTTGACCACATGTCAACACGTGTTGACCACATGTTGACAATGTGTCAACACATGTCAACCACATGACATCAATACATGTCAATCATGCATTAACACGTGTCAACCACAGCTTCATCTAGGAGTACCATACCCAAGGCGACTATGTATCGACACATGTCAACTAACGATAAACCAAGAGTACCATGCCCAAGGTTCATCTTATCGAGAGCTGTGCACATAGAGGGTGAGCTCCGCACATGGAGCAATCAGGAGTATTTACAGTTGCACATGGTGAAGACCTACACAGTGGTTCAGTGGTGTGGTGATCTAGCTCACATGCACATGGAGTATTTACATCACCCTGACTAGAAGAGGCTAGCGAGTTAGGAGGTCATCGAAACCATCAAGAGAGCTAGTGGCGCAATGGATATCCTCAATAGATAAGGAGATAGGAGGATCACCAATCCAGGGAAAGGGGGGAGATTCTTAGCCAAGGAGGGACCCTCCAAAGCAAGGGGAGGATGAAGGAGAGGGGGCATTGAGCATTCAGGATTCAACATTGAGCATTCGGCATTCTGCATTGGAGAGAGAGAGAGAGAGAGAGAGAGAGAGAGAGAGAGAGAGAGAGAGAGAGAGAGAGAGAGGAGAGTGTGAGGAGAGATGGAGCTATGAGCTCGCTGAGAGAAGAGTGTGTGGAGAAGATAGGGGCTTGAGCTATAAGCTCGCCTATTGTACCTCTCTGTCCACTATGGGGATAGACCTAGTTCTTGTGACTTGTGACTTGTGGGTGATGTTCTAATGATATGTACTTCGGCCAACTTTGTCACTTTCTCATTCTTTCTGTTTCTTTCCTATATGGGGATTGTTCACTAGTGCATGATGACTGTCTCTTCTTGCTCTCATGTTGTGGATTTCTCATGTGACCGTCATCTAACATAGTGCAATCATACGCCACGATTCATTGCAGTACACTCTATGACACCCGCACACCATTGCATGATGCATTCCATGCGGTCCACTACATTAGAGCTTACAACACTAATTGTTCTCACACCACTGGCCTTTGGCCTTCGGTAACACCTCTGGAATGGATAGGGAACCTCCCCCTCAGATAGTTTATGGTGATCACGATGGGACACTGTTGGTGTTGAGTAGCAAGAGGAAAGTGGATTTCTAGGGTCCTAGAGGAGAGAGTTCTTATGCCTAGTGTGGGGGTTAAAGGTCACTGTGCCTTAACCCCGGTTATGTACAATACTCAAACACACATATAAATGAATGAAAAAGAAGATTAGGGTGGTTCTGCACCCACAAAAACTTGTGTGGCTCTCTGTCTCTGTCTCTCTCTCTCCTTCTTCCGTTCTTGCTTCTGTTGAGAGCACTCTCAACTGGTATCAGAGCTCGGGTGATCTAGCTGAGCGTGCGTGAATGCTTTGAAGCTCAGCAGCTCTGTGGGAGGAAGGAGAAGCTTTGTGGGAAGCTTTGTGGGTGACTTTACTTGCATCCGAGTGTGTAGAGACCTTGGAGAGACCTTTGGAAAAGTCACTTTGGCTTTGTGAAGTGGTTTTGAGAGCCTGTTAAGAGCTTTCAAATAAAAAGTCGTTTTTTGAGCTTTTTCCTATTCCGTTCGATGACAGAGACTCCGTATTGACTTGTAGAGGCAACTATTGCTTGCTTTTGGTGTCCACATTACTTCAGGAGCCTGGAAACACCTTCATTCCTGAATCTGGGATCATTTCATTGGATTTCTAAGTCACTATGTCAATTCCTGCGTTTTTTGCCCGGGTATTGGAACTCAAGTTTGGAGCAACCATTTGCAGATCTGTCAGTTCCGGTGGACTCAGGAGGTCCTAAAACTTCTATGTTGCTCATCATTTGCACTCTGGTGGAGTTTACTAACAGCTTTGTTTCAAAAAACGTTTTTCAGTCCGTGTGTTGGACCCAGTGATTGAGACCACGGTTTCCAAAACCGTCTATCCCATTGCGTTCCGGACGCCCAAAAACCCCTACCTATCAATTCTTGCGTGATTCCGTGGAGGATTTTCAGAGTTATAAATCTCTGTGTATTCGATTTCGTCTCTCTGTTATGCATTTTTCATACTAAGGTTTTGAAACCTTAGATTTATGCCACATGGCAATGGATAAGTGTTGACTCCCATTTCTCACTCATCGGTTGGGATTTTGGAGTTCTGGCAGAAGAGAGATATTTGCAGATTTTCTTGCTGAGTCCGATTATGCAATGGCGCCCATGTTTTGAAGCATCTCAGGTTCTATTTTCAGTAGCGCTCATTACCGTGGGACTATGATTTCTTGAGCATACCTTATGCAGATCACTCGGGTTGCAGTTTACATCTGAGTGCGAGAATATGGTCCATGGTCCCATGATCCCGTCGTATTTCAGAAATGGCTGGCCTTGGTTGAGAATCAGTCAGGTAGAACGCTTAAATGCCTACGGACTGACAATGGTGGAGAGTATCTCTCTCATGACTTTCAGCATTTCTGTGATACACGTGGGATTAAGAGGGAGCTCACATCCCCTTGTACTCCAGAGCAAAATCCAGTTGCAGAAAAGATGAACCATACCATTCAAGAAAGGTTGCAATGCATGCTTTCCAATGCAAGTCTTTCTGGTAGTTTTTGGGCTGAGGCAATGAAGACTGCAGTGCATGTGATCAATAGATCACCTAGTAAGAGTTTGGATGGTGGTATTCCTGAAGAGGCATGGAGTGGCAAGAAGCCCTCTTACTCTCATTTGCGTATATTTGGGTGTGAGGCATATGCACATGTGCCAAAAGAGCTTTGAAAGAAGCTAGATCCTAAGTCTAGGAAATGCATCTTTCTGGGTTATCGTGAAAGTGGAGAGATGGGCTATCGTCTCTGGGATCCAGAAGCAAAGAAGATCATACGCAGCCATGATGTGGTCTTCAATGAGAAGAAGATGCATAAGGCACCCATGAGGGATGTGGAAATGAGGAGAATCACTTTCCAGGATGTGAATCCACCTGCATATGTTGATAGACAGCAAGCTGTCCATGCACCAAATGTCCAAGAAATGGTACAACCAAGTACTCCCACAGGTATACAATCAAGGGTAGATGATGGATCATCTATTGGTGGAAATGATGAGCCAAATGTGGCTGATATGCAAGTGGGACAGCAAGCTGAAATGCCCTTGAGAAGATCATCTAGAGTGTCTAGACCACCGGATAGGTTTGTTCCAGGGGTAGACTATGTGATGCTTACTGATTGCGGGGAGCCTTCTTGCTACAGAGAAGCTATGATGCGTGAGGATCAACGCAAGTGGGAGTATGCTATGCAATCAGAGATGAGTTCACTTATGAAGAATAAGACTTGGGACTTGGTTTCTTTGCCACATGGAAAGAAAGCATTGCCATGTAAATGGGTCTACAAAATGAAGGTCACAGGTGATGATGTGCCTAGGTACAAGGCCCGTTTGGTTGCTAAAGGGTTCAAGCAAGAGAAGGGTGTGGACTTTGATGAGATATTCTCTCTGGTTGTGAAGATGACCACACTTAGATGCATGCTTGGACTAGTGGCAATAGAGGATATGGAGCTTATGCAGATGGATGTCAAGACAGCTTTCTTGCATGGGGATTTGCATGAGGAAATTTACATGGTGCAGCCGGAAGGCTTTGAAGAAAAGGGCAAAGAGCATTTAGTTTGCAAACTGAAGAAGAGTCTCTATGGTCTTAAGCAAGCACCTAGAGAATGGTATCAGAAGTTTGATGCTTTCATTCGGTCCCAAGGTTTTAGAAGGAGTGAAATTGATCACTGCCTCTACACTAAAAGAGTTAAGGATAATAGCCTGATAATCCTGGCACTATATGTGGATGATATGCTATTGGCTAGCAAGAACACTTATGAGCTAGATGCATTAAAGGCCAAGTTGCATGAGGCCTTTGATATGAAGGATTTGGGACTTGCAGGTCATATTCTTGGTATGTGCATCACGCGTGATCGGAGTAGGAAACTCCTTTGGCTTTCACAAAAAGAGTATGTTACAAAAGTATTGCAGCGTTTCAATATGGAGGGGGGGAAGGCAGTGAGTACTCCATTGCCTCCATATGTGAAACTGAGTCATACAGATAATCCCAAATCAGATGAGGAGAGGGCCATGATGGCCAAGGTTCCTTATGCATCAGCAGTTGGGAGTCTTATGTATGCTATGATAGCTACTAGACCAGACATTGCATTTGCAGTGGGAGTTGTTAGCCAGTATATGGCTAATCCAGGAAAGAGGCATTGGGAGGCAGTTAAGTGCATCATGAGGTACATGAAGGGTACCAAGGAGATGTGCATTTGCTTTGGTAAAGGAGACGTGCGTGTACTTGGGTACACAGATTCAGACTATGCAAGGCATGTGGATAGTAGGAGATCCACTTCTGGTTATGTGTTCATCTTTGCAGGTGGTGCAGTGTCGTGGATGTCTCGCACACAGAAGTGCGTTGCTTTGTCTACCACAGAGGCTGAGTATGTTGCAGCCACAGAGGGTTGCAAGGAGGCTATATGGCTTGATCGGTTAGTGGGAGATTTGGGGATTCATACAGGTGTACCAACATTGCATAGTGATTCCATGAGTGCTATTCAGCTAGCACGGAATCCGGTCTTTCATGCAAAGACCAAACACATTGAGGTCAGGTACCATTTCATCAGGGAGGTACTTCAGGACAAGCGCATAGAGCTTGTCAAGGTTCATACAAATGATAACCCTGCAGATATGCTGACGAAGAGTCTACCTAGTCAGCGGTTTGAGTATTGTCATGTATTGATGGGCATTGGATAGTATGCTCACTAGTTGTTCTCTCTTAAAGGCACATTGTCCTTTAAGTGGGAGGTTGTGGGGGTTAAAGGTCACTGTGCCTTAACCCCGGTTATGTACAATACTCAAACACACATATAAATGAATGAAAAAGAAGATTAGGGTGGTTCTGCACCCACAAAAACTTGTGTGGCTCTCTGTCTCTGTCTCTCTCTCTCCTTCTTCCGTTCTTGCTTCCATTGAGAGCACTCTCACCGAGTAGTTCTAATGCCCTTGAAGGAGCTAGTGAGAGAACTAGGAGGTATTTGAGGAGAGTGGAGAGGAGACTTCCAACCGACCAAACTCGATACAAAAAGCATTATGCAAGACAAAATTTCATGAAGTCTTTAGGGTGAGCACAAAGTGAACCTATTATAGCAGTAGCTAGAACAAGTAACTTCATTGAAACTCCCATCTATCTCAAGATCCTTTGTGGTCAAGACTCCGGAGAAGAAGAAGTACAAAGCAAGGAACACGTGAAAAAGGAAAGTATAAAGTACGAGGGATCCTTGGAAGTGCATCAAGGTTAAGATAGCCCCTTGCCTCTAGTTGTTGCAATGATGTCTTCATCAGCAGCAATAGCCACTTCAGTCACTTCAATGTGAGTAGTATCCACTTCAGTGCCGGACTTGACATCTCGTGGTCAAGCTACCATTTCATCCGCCATGCATAAACCAGGTCCTTTGAGACTAGTTTCTACATCCATGACACCCATGGGTTCACCTTTTGCTTCTGTTATGTCCCTACCATTGCCATTATCTCTACCCTTTCCTACTACTTCTTATCCATCCTACATGGCTTCAACCCCTTCCTTCTCCTTCCCAACTCATGGCTTCAACCCCTTCCTTCTCCTTCCCAACTTATCCATCCTACATGGCTTCAACCCCTTCCTTCTCCTTCCCAACTTCCTCTGCATCCTCATTGACCACCATGTTCCCTATATCTTCACCATCTACTTTTGCACGGTAGTGCATGTACCAATTTGGCAAGTGTTCCCCCAATAAGGTCATTCTCTCCCTCCAAGGTACATAGTATGCCGAGGAATAGATCACCCTTGCTCGCTCCTGATAGTGATTCCAAAACAATCTTGAAGGGCACACAACCATCAAGGTCTACCACTAACTCTACTGCAGAAGTGCCTCATCTTCAAGTGATCTATGCCTTTAAGGTATCAGGAGGTGGTTAAGAGAGTCATGATAGATCTTCAATCCAATTTTGAGGATGAAGGTAGCACACCTCAGTTTCCATCCCACAAGTCCAGAATTGTGAGGTTTGCAATGGAAGTGACAACCCTCGAACAGCATAGGGAGATTGACAAGTAGGTCCTTCCACTATTTACCCAAGCACACTCAACAAAGAAAAGGAGAGGGGGGTAAGACCTAGTCATGCCCAAGAAAAGGGGGAAGGGGTGATGGAAGAGACACCACAGGAGACAATGACTCACAGTTCAGAAGTACATCCTCATCCTCACGTAAGCTTCTCGACCCACACAAGGCTACTACTAGTGTCCAGCACTACTCCTTGTTTGAAGATCTTATAAGTTCCAAACCCAACATCACTCTATGACAACTTTGTTTATTGTCTCCACAAATCAAGCATCAGACCATTACATTTCTCAACCACCTTCCAAGAGGTCGACATAAGGTATCCACTTCGAGTGAGCCCACACCAAAGACACATAGAAAGCTGTAGCTTTGCAAGAGGAGAGGCCCAGGAGGCAATAGAAGCAAAAAGGTCCCAAAAAAATGGGTCTACACCAAATCACTGCTCCGCCTTTACTGCCCTCACTTGTGAACAAAGTCCCAAGCTTACGGTGGATATTCATGGAGTGGACCTAAAGGATGTCTTCCTAGATGGTGGGAGCTGTGAACATCATCCCAAAAGGTACACTCCAAAAATTGGGTTTAAAGTTGACAAGTGATGTTCACTTTCAAGTGCGCATGGTTGATCAGTGCAGAGTGAAACCAATGGGTGCAATCAAAGGTGTTCACATGAAGATTGGCTGAGTAACCTTTCTCTCCAATTTTGTTGTCCTTGATATGACCAAAAATGAACAAAAATATCCTCTACTTCTTGGTAGACCATGGTTGTGATCTGCAAAGGCCATTCAAGATTGGTCAAATGATGAAAGTTTGGTTGCCCTTGGGATCCACATCCCTCGAAATAGATATCGTCATAGCACACACATGGCATATCCCAATAGAACTAGGAGAAGAGGATTTTGAAGAATAAGTAGGAGTCGAAGAGGAGCATTGGGCTTGTGGGGACTGGGCCATGGGTGGTGACCAAGATAATAGTGAGGAGACAATGCTGGAAGGCTTTGAAAGATTGACCTACTTGCTAGATTGGGCTGATCAAGAAGAGGAGGAAGCTATCATTTTGGATTGGATGGGAGCCTTGGGGTCCTTAGCGGTCAACATGGTGGAACTATGCCAACAAGAAGATCCTAAGGAACACCTTAGTAGTTCAAGTAGGGTATTGGAAGTCAACCAAGAAGCATGCGCACAGGGTCTAGCCAAACTAGTTTACAAAAGGATGCCTTTTTGTCTTTGCAATAGTCCACACATGTTTCATAGAATGGTGACTAGGGGTGCAACACAAGGTCATGAGGAGGGATGGAATATGCCTCAGAGACATGGGGTAGAGGATACTACAGTGGACACCAATGATCGTATTGAGGCCAATGATGGTACTACAGTGCACACTAATGGTACTACAGTGAACACTGATGGTAATACAGTGCCCAAAATTGATGCCATTAGTCAAGCTTATGCTTATGGTACTCTAGAATATAATGATAGCACTACTATATGTGATGCCGGTATTGTAGTGGACACCAATGGTACTCCAGCGTACAATGATGGTACTACTACGGAGTACAATGATGGTACCTTAAAAGATAGTAGCACTGATGGAGAGGAAATTGATGGTGATGGTGCTTTAGAAGACACTGACAAACATTAATCTAGAGCGGGATCAACAACAAGAGCTTGATGTCTTAGGGGGACATAGGGTGCACACCAAATATGGAGATGAGGACATGGTTGACCTTACTCTACTTGACCTTTACTTATCAGAAGCCAACCACCCCTCCATTGAAGACCTTCATGGAACCAATTATGAGGTGGAAGGCTTACCTTATCAAGGAATGCTCAAACAAGAACTGAGGCATTGAAGGAACACAACACCTACAGACTCTACATCTCAGCCAATGCAAGAGAATGCACCGGTTACTTATAACCCATCTTGGCTGAAAGAAGTGGAGGGGGACTTTCCCCTTGAGGATACTCTAGCACAGATAGGACTGAGCATGGGTGAGCCAAGTACCTCCACATCCCAATGCATTACCCCCATTGATGAGGCATGGAATTGGTGGTACCTCAACATTGGGACTGAGGACCAACCTCGACATTTGAGGGTAGCCAATTGGGTTTGGGACATGATTATCTTCTAGCAGTAGTGACAGATCTTTTGAAACAATTTGTGGATGTCTTTGCCTGGTCCTACAAGGATCTGAAGGGGGTACCAGCTGATTTCATGGAGCATCGTCCAAGGCTCTAATGAGTGTTTCATGGCTTGTCCATTTGATTTTAGAGTTTCTATTGTGATTAATGGCCAATTGTGAGGAGCATCTGCACTATCTAGATTCATGATGATTGGCATCCCACCAATAGCGGCTGGGTACCACATCAAATGTGGGATGTGTGTGAAAGGAAGATGGAACTTGTAAGTATTCAAGGAGGTGCTTTTCATTGAGCAGCTTTGGTCTACGCCAAGCAGGATGTGGCTTCAATCTTCGGAGAGGTCCCTTCCTCCTCTTGACTGCATGTTTGGGTATTGCCTCCAAAAATCGCCAATGGGATTACTAGGCATGGGAATCCTATCTGTATCTTGATGCAACTCCCGTGTGGGTGTGCGAATTGGATTATCCAATTATTGAAGCTCATTGAAGGAATCATTAATGGTGTCTTCCATTGAAAACTCAAGGGAGAATTGGAGGAATATGTGGTCTTGGGGGAGAGGAAGAGGTTATAGGGGAAAAGCTTGAGGTCAAAGCAAGTAGTGAATTTGAGAAGGTAGAAGTAGGGATGTTGGTGGAAAGTGGAGGGAGAGCAGGGCAAATGGAATTAGCAACTTGATAGTCTTCAAGGGATGGATTGTCAAGTGTCGGAAAAAAGTTATGTGTAACTGGATGATAGGAGTTAGATTCTTGGATTAGGTGATAGTGTTGAGAGGCATGGCAAGGAATATGGGTTAGCATGGATTAAGGTATGGAGGATAGTACTGGAGTTAGGGAAAGATGTGAATAGATCAGAATAGAGATTGGCAAGATAGGGGAGATTAGATTAAAGGTATTCCTCTACCTTCTTGCTTCTGGTAGGCATTGATAGCTTTAATGTTCGATTTTTCTTGGAGTTATATCCCATGGAAGTTGTTGGTGATTGTTGCAGTAAGGGTAGGAGGCCAACTACTACCCAAAGAGGGGGGCTTCCCATCAAGCATTCATATAGTAGTATTGCATCAACCTTTAACAGTATGAGATTCGCATGCACTGAGAGATAGAACACATTCTTCTCGTCTTCATCCATATGCTGGCATAGATTTTGGAGATTATTTGTGCTTACTGGTCTGGTCCAATGAAGAACAGATACTGCATGTAACATTTTGATTTGCAAGTGTTTCCACAGTATGCGTATTCTTCCTTCAAGGTGATCCTCTTGCTGGAGGACTATAACAAGCTCTTGGTATAATGTAGTAATGCCCTGTAGCAAAAGATCTTGTGCTAACCCCTCCACATCATCATCAACTTGACGTAGTAGTTTAATTTCCAACTTGGAAATTATTGCTTTTTGATTTTGCCACTCCATGCACTTGTCTTTATACTTACCCAGTGTGGAGGTATATGCAAGCTTTAGACTATTGAATTGTTGGGCTGCTTTTGGATGCCCTAGAAATTGATCATTAAGCACGTAGAGTTGGAGTATCTCTTGCTCTTGAGCATCCAATTCTGCTTTGGTGTTCACAAGTATCTCTCTTGATGCCATGCATTCCTAGTGCTTGAATTTGACGTTTACCTTCTTTGAGGTTGTTCTGCAACTCATTGTTTGTGTTTAATGTGGCATGGAGTTGATCTCTTTAAATAGTAATCTTTCATTTAAGTGCACCATTTCCTTCGTGATATCATCACAAGTGGCTTGCATTTGGGAGAGGGATAATTCGACCTTTTCCTTTTGGTTCAAGGCATCAGATAGCTGTAGGTGTTTTTCGTGGAGAGAAGCCGTGGCTTGTAGGGCATCCTTTCTACTTTTTGCTAGAGCATTTTGTGCAAGGATCTGTTTTCTGTATTTGTTCTGCCATGCTTTCCTTGATTTTAATAATTTTAGTCTTGGCACTTTGCAACTTGGTTTGGAGTGATGGGAGCATCTATTTTTCCATTTCTCTTTCCTGCTCATCTGACACCATGGTAGCAAATAATTGAGACCATTGTTATAACTGTTGGCTATGACATTGTATGATCTGGAATGTGCTATGGCCTTGCTTGTATTCGACATACAGTTGACTCGCATGAGCCCATGTGAAATTTTGATCTATTTCTTGAAACTGCAGTCTATTGTATGGTACAACTAGAGACATTTGGGGGTTGTGACTCTAGAGTCGTGGAGTCTTCAACATTGGTGACTTGTGATTCTTAGAGAGGCGTGCTATTTGGCTCACTTGCAAAGTCATTATGTGGCATGGTATCCTCTTGAATTTCCACGCTAGAGCCCTTCTGTTGTGGGAGCAAGACTGAACTGAGTTGCAGGATTCTTTGGCAGAGTTCCACATTGTCATTCTCTGGAATCTTTTCGGATTGTTGCCCATCCATGTTTTCAACATTGAGAGTAGGTGGAAGGTCTAATTCCCATTCTAGAAATAATATCAATGTTTCAAAGTCCTCTATATCTTGTGTGAGAGGGGCGTAGAGTCTTCCTCTGGCTTATTGCAAACCCAATTATTATGGCCAATAGATGGGCAATGTAGCTTTTGCCCATTATGTGTAGTGGATACATAATTGGTAAGCAGCAAGGATATGTGTTGAGCCTAGTCTTGTAGTTTTGCTCTACAAAGGAGTGTAAGAGTTTTTACTAACATATAATTTTTTCTCACTCCTGTATGATTGAAAATGTTAGCCAAAAACTTAGATGCCTCTTTGCATATGGGATCTAGAATCATATCATGGTGTACTTCCTTGCTTTGTGACTTTGTGTTAGGTGGGAATAAATCCTGAATCTCAAAGAATCTTGCATCCAAATGTTTCTTTGGATATTCTTCTTGTGCCTTTGGAAATGAGAAAGCCTCTTGCATAGTGGATCTACTGAGGTAGATCTATAAGTGCTTTTCTTTATATGTTATTGTGCCGTACTTATCTTTCTCCAACTCTCTGCTTTTATATGATGTTATGAATTGACAAATGTATCTTGTCATAGTAGCAGGTGTTGGTAAGAAGGATTTTAGCTTCTCAAAAAGACTTCCTAGACCCTTTGACTGTAAGAAGTTGTAAGCATCAGGTGACATGGCAAACATTGAGACTCATGGCCATACAAGTTGTATTGTTTCATATGTTGCTAGCTCTTTGTTGGTTTGGTCATCAAGGTGTTCTACACCTGCATCCTGCATAGTCAATTACTTTGCCTTGATTTCTTCTGACTCTAGAATCCTTAGGTTATGTGGCATATCTTCTTGGCATGTTGCATTTATTTTCTCATCAGTATCACTATCCAGAACCACTATTGTTTTGGTGCTGACCTCTGGGTTGGTGAATCTCGATCGTGTCCTTCTTCAGGTTGGTGATTTGAGGGGGGATGTCTACACCTTGGCATTTCACACATGAATCAAGTCCCAGCTTGACAATGCCAATATAGTGCCATGTGCTGAGAGTACCTGTTTGTTTTGTGAGTGGCTAATGCATTTTACTCTTTTTGTGATGAGGGTGCCATGTTTGTGGACCAAAACAAGTATCTCTTGGGGCTTTTATTTGTGCAATTTATTCCTCGAAAAATGTGGGTGCGTTGATATGCCCATAAGGTTGCATTTAGTTTCTCTACCCAATCAGAACGCTTTGGTTCTACTACCTTGGTGAGGACAATTCCAACTCTGGCAATTTTGAAAATTTCAAATTTTTGGGGAGTGGGTGGTACTCGCAAGATACTTTTTGAGAATGGGGACAACCTTGGGGTGCACCTTTTCGAAAGTGGCAGGTCCCTCCAAGTGGGAGAGGGAGCTACACTTTTTGGGACTACCAAGTGAGTAAGACATAACTTTTTTGTCCCCATATGGATGTGATGGGGTCCTCTATAGGCCTTGATAGTCCTTAATCCACATTTATAATCCTCTCCTTTTGTGGCCCTTTTTTAGACCGAAATTCCCCTAAGGCCAAGAACATTGGTGGCTATGGGGGAAGTGAGGATGGTTATTTACAAGAGTCATTTGACCTCAAGACAATACTTGGTTCCTACGGCTAGTGAGGTCCCCACTATCATGCTAGGACAAGGGGATGACTTTGATGTCGAAAACCAAGACATTTAGATTTTAATATGAAACGTGGTTGTACTTAAAATATCTAATTTGCATTGATCATACTTGCCACTCATGTATGTTCTTTAGTTTCCTCTCAAGGGAAGGATGGCTAGCATGTATATATCATGTATAGTGATGTTTCTAACTACATACCACTACATGAGATATGAGGACAAAATTGTGTTACACAAAGATAGTACTATGCATATCATTTGCAAGTGAGACCTGATGATGTGTGTAATCTACATGAGGGGAGATTACTCCAAGAATATAGACCTGATAAAGATGTGTGTAATCTACATGAGGGGAGATTTACATTGTTAATGCATATAGTACCATGGAGGATTCTAGGTTAGTATGGATACACAATAATCAATCTTCTTTAAGTGCAAACGTTTATCAAGGATTGATGGAGTCTATGGGACACATAATGTGCTGGTTGATGCAGTCTATGGGACACATAATGTGCTGGTTGCTGGTTTATCAATGTGCTGGGGCAATATTATAGGATAAAGTTGTGTTGCCATCTTGTTTTAAAGAAGCCTGCAATATATGTGCAACTTATCCCAAGATGCAATGTCAATTGTGAGGGAAAAGAGCAAAATAAATTTGTTGATTACATTCACTTGCAATCCAAAATGGCTTAAAATATCTACAGGATATTTGCTAAGTCATAATGCACAAGATCAGTCAGGTTTGACAACCCATGTATTTTATCAAAAGCACAAGGATATAATACAATCAATTATGAAGCATGGTTTGTTTGGAAAAGTAGCTAGATATGTGTGATCGAGTTTCAAAGAGAGGTCTATCACACTCACATATATTTTTTATTTTGGAAGGTTCCTTCAAACCTATGGAGATCGATCACTATGATTGATTGATATGTACAGAGCTACTAGATAAAACATTGTTTCTTGAGTTTTATGAAATTATTAGATAATGTAATGTTTGGAGCCCCTACAGCACAAATGTCAGTGCCGCTTGCATGATTGATGGCAAATGCGATTGTCATTACCCATGTGCATTCTCTCAATCTACTATGGTGGGAAATGATGTTTATCCTATTTACATGTGTGGAGATGATGGTAGAAAGATATAGGTGAAAGGGCTTATAGTAGATATCGTTTGATTGCGCCATTTATTTATTTCATCTCCATGAAGTACAATGCACACATCAATCTTGAAATTGGCATCCACAATCACTGCAGTCATACTATACAAGGGTCATGACAGAGCAGCCATGAGATGTAGATAGATTGTGTGGAAGGATAAGGACAATTGCACAACCCAATTGACGGTGGCATAAATGAGGTCACCAGTTACTTGGATGCACCCTATGTATCAGCTTCATCTTTTTGATTATGTGAGAGTGTACATTTTGTATATCCAACAGTGTGTGTGGTTTCTCATCCTCTCTTTGCTATGCACTTGCATAAAGTTGCTGGAGATGTGACGAGTGGAGCTCATAGAGAAGTTCAAAACCTTGAGCTCACCGGTGGAGACAGTAGCAAAACTGAGGCTAGGGTGTTGATGCGCATCTCAAGAACTGAACATGGAGGGATGAGTAGAAGTCAAGCTTGGAGGAGAGGTTGAAGGAGGCATGGAGAGGCAGTTGAAGGTCAAGCAGGAACGCAATTTGATGGTCAAGGAGAGAAGTTAGAGACATAGGAAGGCCTTGAGGAGAGCCATAAAAGGAGGCGTGGTGGCTAAACCATGAGCTACA
This sequence comes from Dipteris shenzhenensis, assembly GCF_047967505.1. Taxonomy (NCBI): domain Eukaryota; kingdom Viridiplantae; phylum Streptophyta; class Polypodiopsida; order Gleicheniales; family Dipteridaceae; genus Dipteris; species Dipteris shenzhenensis. Next base: position 53,212,696 of record NC_141603.1, on the reverse strand, counting down.
GGAGGAAGCTCAGGTAGCCAAGCTCTAGTAGGAGTGGAGGCATAGAGAAGTGTAGAGCATGAGGTAGAAGGACCTAGGAAAAGGAAGCACTGGTTGGAGTGGAGCTTGAAGGCTAAAAGCTTGGAGAAGGAGAGTGTGGATGAGGAAGAGCCGTGAGGAAGAGAAGACAATGCGTGGCAATGGGCAACTCAAAGGTGATGAAAGAAAAACCTAAGTTCTAAAAACTTAAGGTTGATTCTCCGTTGTACCACGTGTCTCTTTTCAAAGCCCCCCTCAGAAACGTCTTTATTTATAAAATACCTCTCACCAAATTCCACAAGCTATCTTTAGTGGTAAGTCTCCTTGCCCATGCTCAAGAGGTCGTGGGTTCTACTGCTCAAAGGGAAATTTTGAACTCCAAAGAACAAAAACAGCTCACATGAGGTCAAAAATCTTCTTACATCCAAAGCCAAAAGAGGCTTTCTCTCGATCAAGATCTAAAATTGGCTCAGCCCAAATTGAAAAGTCAAGGTCTCTAAAGTTCTCCCAAGGTCTCCAAAAGCTCCCAAGGGATTCCAAAATCTCCATTTCCCTTCCCAGTCCAACTCCATCATTTTTTGCATTCAAGAGACATTAATTTTTGAGGAAGCGCAAACTTTTGCTCAAAAATCCAAATTCAAAACTTTTTGAACCAAAACAAAGAGCACATCAGACTCTTTACTCTGCATTGCTCATTTGGAATTTTCAAAAAACTTGGTGGGAAGTGGAATTTTAACTCCTAGTGTCACCACTTGAGTCATCACTAAGATGAAATCCATGGGAAAATTTAGCGTGCTAGACACTCATGTTTGATTGAAACAACTTCCATATCTAGAAATGTTGCATGAAGAATTTGTAGGACATTGTGGAAATTTGTTGATGCCAAAGTGACACCTCCATTGCAGAATGCCACACAAGCACAAAAGCTTGCCTATGATGAGTTGAATGCCAAAGAAATGGATATTTTCACAATATGCCTCAACAATACAGTGTTTGCCTAAGTGATGCATTTGAGGTATGACCTATGTTGATGTCCATTTATGAGGGGAAAACATTGGTTACACACCTTAATCTAAAGATGCACGCGGCAAATCTTCATATCAAAAAAGGTGATGCTTTTTAGGAACATCTAAATAAGATGGAAATCCTCAAGGGAAGACTAACTAAGAATGTCTTTGATATGGATGATGCGAAGTTTGAGAAAAGGATACTCCAAAGTTTACCCCCATTCTTTGAGATCCTTGGGGTGGCAATGATTGCCAGAGGCATGGCTATCCAGTCAAATGAATCGATAAACCTATGATCCAAGATAAAAATTGAAGAAAAGGATTATGGGATGACCATGTTAAAGGTACACTGGTGGCAAAGATGCACAATATGCAGTTCAAAGGCAAGAAGCCTCAAAGGCATGCAGAGCATGGTGAAAGTTCTAAGTCCAACCCTACACAGTAGGAGAACAATTGAAGCCATCAAAGATTGCAATCTTTTGCTAAGCGGAAGGCATCTCCAAAGAGAAAAATCAAATGCTATGAATGTGGCAAGTCAGGTCACATTGCCAGACAATGCCATAGAACAAGCCAAAGGCTAGGACTGGTGGCAATAATGGCAAGAAACCATGGAGGGCACATGCAACAGAAGTTGGATATGCTTCTGATGGGTTAGAAAGGGGTGATGCCTCAAGAAGAATATCTTGTGCAAGCAGAAGGATGCCAATTGTCGCAGACAAGTCATGCAATGACATATACATCAAGGACACCAAATTATGTGTAACATTGATTGCATCAAAGAAAACTGACTGAGGCATCACAACACGTGTCACAAATGTGATTGGTTTAAGACACTTTATCTAGTCAAGGGAGCTCCAAATGTTCATCTAGGAGACAATCATCAACTTTCAGTCAAAGGAATTGGTGACATACCAGTTCCACTTCCAAATGGGAAGGTAATTTCATTTGTGATGTTCTTTTATGTGTTGAGACTTGCCATGAATCTACTGTCAGTCATAACATGTGCTAATCAGAATATTTGGACCTTCTTCGATGATAAGAAGATGCTCTTGTTCACTTTCACTCGAGAGATGGCACTTTCTATTAATCGGTGGTCACAAACCATGGTGTGTGTGCATGCTTGCACATACAGATTCTCAAATATGGCATCAAAGGTATGGGCAGATTCTACTAAAGCTCAAAGGGTTCAAGACTATGGCAAAAGCCCAGACTAGGTGCTGAATCAAATACCTTAGATCTGACAATGGGGGAGAATATGCCTTCAAAGAGTTTATTGGGTTTTCCAAGCAATGGCGAATACATAGAAAATCTTCTTTGCCTAAAACGCCACAATAAAATGGAGTAGCAGAAAGGAAGAAACTTGATTGTGCAAGGAGTATGATGCAAACAAAGGACATGTTTGGGTAGAAGCAATTTGCATAGTGGTTTAGTTTCCCTACATATGCTTTATGAGACATGACACCAAAGGAAGCATGCAGTGCACATAAGCCAAATGTCTAGCATCTCAGAGTATTTGGATCATTTGCCTATGCTCATGTAGGCCGATGCATGATTGGATGTATCCATTTTTTGTGAAGTTCAAGGAATATATTGCATATGGCTAACTTGCTAGATTTATAAGTTATGCGCTTAGACCCTCATTTTTTATTTTTTCAACTAGTTTCCCTTCACAAAGGTCCCTAAAGGGGATAAATTTTCAAGCGACTAACATGTTAAGATAACGAGACCCCATTGAATCCCAATCGCAACTGCACTTCAAATAGAATCCTTGAGGAATAGGTGCTTAGTTTACCAAAGCCACTTAGGACTTATGGCTCGAGTACACACTCTCAATCACCTAATGGCACGTAGGACAATTAAGGTCGTCAAAACTAGGAAACTTCTCGGAATCCTATACAGGTCACGACAGTCTTTTATACAGAGTCACATCAGAGCCCAGAGCGCCCACTACCAGTAGTCAGCAGGTATACATGGGACTCTACCTACAGAGATGAGATGAGGGATACAGGAGGGGTTCAAGGGTCAGGAGGAGTCACAGTCCTTTACGGATCCACACTTTTGGGGGCCATCTCAATGGAGCATAGAGATGCACATTCCAGGTTTCTTTGGATCCGGATTCGACCCATGGACAGCTGGGATCTGTCTGTTTATTGCAGTTTGCTACTTCCCCCCTGAGACCTCCCACTTTGCTAGAGATATTCAAGGTGAGGATGAGACATCTCCATTTGTTGCTCTTTATCAATCCATTGTTGACTTCTCTAGCCGTAAAGAAGTCCTCCTAGTTGGGGACTTCAACACGAGGACAGGCGCTCGTCAAGCACCACTCCTCGACTTTAGGGATGATTCCACTCTATTGCTAGACATTGACCTTGAGGAGGCAAGTATGCTACGGGTTTCGACTGACAGATGAGGACCATTCACATCTTATGGGCAGGCCCTATTAGGCCTCGGCAGGATGCATGATCTCATTATTTATAATGGTCTTGACAGATGACCCACCTCAAGTGGTTTCACGTGCTTTCCACATGGGGGAGGCTCTAGTGTTGTTGACTACATCATGGGATACCCTGCCTTCACATCTCACATCACTAACTTCACCATAGCACCTCTCCCTCCAAGGGCTGATCATACCTATCTTTTCTCTAGCATTTCCACTCCCCGTCGCGCAACACTTTCCACCCCACCGAGTTCTTCCTCCACCTATCATGATATACGCTTTGATCGCAATCACTCACCTACTTACTCTGGCCGTCTATACATACTTCTCGCCTTCATTGACTTCAATTAGAGGATCGAGCTGCCCTAATCACCCGCACACAAGACTGCTCTTAACGCTTTTCCACACACCACTTGCTCCACCCGCCCACCATCCCTTGGGACCGTACCCTGTAATAGCTGGTACGATGATGTGTAAGGCTTTACCCTGTCAGCTCAAATTCAAAACCAAAAATAATCTTCCAAGCGAACCAGAGACGCTACGCGTGTACCGTCGACTGGTACGTAGAAAGAAACTAGAATTTGTCCCCCGAAACGAGGAGCTACTGAACATTCTGTTCAATAACAACTCTAAGGAATTTTGGCAGAGATTTCTAGAGGGGCGGTCCCCCTCACCACTCACTGATACTCAGGTGTGGTTTAACTATGCGTGCACACTCTATGATGTCCCAAATCAGCGAGTCCCTAACCTCACATATGCCACGCCCCACACCCTGCACCCTCTTCACTAGGAGGGGGGTAAAGAATGCCATAATGAAGCATCATAATGGCCGAGTGAAGGATCATGAGGGACTATGCACTAAGTTCATTGCATATGGGATTAACCTCCTAGCCCCGATCTTAGCAAAGCTATTTAATGAAGCTGTTTGTCTGGACCATTACCACTATCTCACCCATTCACAAGGCAGGGGATCCCATGAGCGCGGAGAACTACAAGACCATTATGATTAGACATGTCATGTCCAAGATTCATGCTTCAATACTTGATTCCAAGGTTAGCAGATTTGCGGAGTGTCGAGGACTTAGAGCAACAGGACAGGCCGGATTCCGACGTGATCATGGGACCATGGACCACATTCTCACGCTCAGATGTATCATCGAGGAGGCGAGGGCACGAAAGCAGAGGGTTTACTGTTGCTTTGTGGATTTCCACAAGGCATTTGACACAATTCTGAGAGCCCACCTCATACGACACCTACAGGATTTGGGTTATGACCACGAGATCATTTGGGCTGTCATGGCACTTTATGAGAGTTTCAGGCAAAGTCCGAGCAGGATCTGGGTGGACAGACAAGATCATGAGCACTATCGAGATCAAACAAGGGTGTCCATTATCACCTAGCTTGTTTGGCCTCTACATTGACAAGCTTGAGACAGTGATGCAGTCAAAGGGGGGAGTAGGTTGCTCTCTTGCGGGCACGTTGATCCGGATATTACTTTACGTAGATGACATGGCTCTCTTGTCTTCCTCAGCAGAGGGACTCCAAAGACACCTTGACGCACTACAATCCTTTTGTGAGTCTCATGATTTGAAGGTCAACCTGGGTAAAACAAGGTTATGATCTTTAATACATCTGGAGCCATCATGCACCAGGAGCAGTTCGTATTTGATGGGTCATCTGTTGAGGTAGTTTCATCATACACTTATCTTGGGGTCGTCTTTTCCGAGCCCATCTTCACTATGAGACCCGCGATGCAAGCACGCTTGAGCAGAGGATATGCTTCATTGGCTAGACAAGAGAGAGAGTGCTTTCGTTCTCACTTTCAGGATCCATGGACCAAAGGGTTGCTTTTTGACTCCTTGGTCCCTCCAGCAAGAATGTATGGCGGTCCATGATGAGGGCCAAACTTGTCAGAGACAGAGTGGGCCAGGGTGGAGCGACTACAGGTTCTCATGTTATCACGGATCATCCGTGATAAGCCATCCGTTCCTCACCAGATCATTCAACCAGAGTTTGGGTCACCCCCATTACAACTAGATGCTGCATTTCAGGTTATCACGTATCTGTACCGAGTCAGGGAGTATGGGGATTACACCTCTGGGCATAGCAGGCTATCATGGCTAGCATTGTCCTCTTCTATGGCACTTGCAGCAGGAGACCAGAGGTGCTGGTATGCATGCACAAAGAGATGGTTTGAGGGTCTAGGGCTCCACATGGAGACTACCTCCACTCCAATATAGCATGGATGCTTTGTTTTCTCCCCTCCTATCACACGAGGTCAACCAAGTTATCCGTGAGGATCTATTACAGCTACACACATTCCGGACCAGGCTGGGCCCGAGTGATCTTCCAGTGAAGCTAGGCTTCCACAGAGATCACTTTCTTACATATCACAGCAAAGGGTTTCTTTGATCCACGAGGCTACACTCAAATTGACTTACCCCACTCATTGAGGATCTCTCTTGGGCAGTTCCGAGTCTCTTCACATAGACTTCGTATCAAGAGCGGCAAAGCAAAGAGACTACCCAAGGAGAGGCGGATATGCACTTTGTGTGACATGTAAGAGGTTGAGACAGAGAAACACTTCATCTTCAGGTGTCCTGTTTACTATGAGATTCGAGGACATTTCTATTGCCTCTTCAAAGACAACTATGGGCTTTTGGCCCGATTCATCTCCTACCCACATCTCCTACCCAGACCAACGATGTTTGGCAAGTTTTGTTTATAAGGCACTCAGACACCGCGAGAAGATGCTTCGAGCACGGAGACAGAAGCAGACTTTTTCCTTGGCTGATCCCTCTCAGAGCTCTATCACGGAGTTTTTCCAACTAGATCACATGGACACCCACAGGACGAGGCCTCGACATGACCGTGACCTAGAGCCTGTGACCCAACAACTCAAACAAAGGGTTGACACACAAATCACACTTCCATGTTTAGAGTCAGGTCTCGCCCAACGGGGGTCACAGTAGCCCTGATTAGACGCAAAGCTATGACCAAGAGACATACCATGGCTGCACCTTTGAGTGGCCAACACCACTCTATCGTCGATTTCATGCCCCCTTGCCTCATCCACCCTGATGTCTTGATGGTGATGATGATGATGACGAGATAGTCGACTACCAACATGACATGACTATGTTGTACTTAGGATTTAGTACTGACATTTTGCATTTTTTGCATTTGCATTGGTGTGGATGCTCGTTTTAGTGGCTCCACCACCACAGCTCGTTTGTACCAAGATTTTCACAGTCTCACAAACCCATCAATCTTCCGAAGACTTTAATAAACTCTCTCTCTCTCTCACCCAACAATGCAAATTGCACAACATATGAATAAAACATTGACTTGTAGTATTCTCCTTTCGTAGCATTGTGTGGTGCAAAGATCTCATTCTTTTGCCCAACTTTTTTGCGCTGTAGGATGCTAAGTGAAGGTTGCCTTGATATAGCAGCAACCAAAGCTTGAAGCGGAGCTCGAGCAATATCACCAAAGAGAAGGGCTTGTAAGGAGGCTCAGAGAAAACCTTGACTGACAACGTGATACAACAACAAAGCAACCGAACAAAAAGTGCTAGTAGAACCAACTTGGCAAGGGAGAGCTACAACAAATGCACACAAAAGGCCGCATGGTGGCAAACGCTAGGAGAAAATCTTGCTTGAAGGTGGATGATCCAAATAGATGTCCCTAATTTGTTTGAAGTAATCCTGTAACAACGATGTCACTAAAACGGCATCGAATCTATTTGATTTTGGATAGCTTGTTATCTATAACATTAGTAAATGGTGTGTTCTCCACAACATTCTCCACAACGCATGTTACGATCTAATCTACGACATAAGGCAAGGAAACTATGCAATTCTTTTTGCCATCTTGAGCGAAGTAGAGGTAAGCATGGTAGAACTAGAAGCGTTCTCCACAACGCGTGTTACGATCTGATCTACGACATAAGGCAAGGAAACTATGCAATTCTTTTTGCCATCTTGAGCGAAGTAGAGGTAAGCATGGTAGAAGTAGAAGCATGTGATCCAGCTCCAAACGGAGTCGACTTATGTGAAAATTGAGAAATCCAGGGAAGGCGATGGACTGCATGGTTGACAACCACCTACAGAGCCATGCCTACTGCTCATTGGCCAGCAAGACCCCCAAGCATAACCTCTGTGTGCATTCTTCTTACCCAGCATACATTATGCTAATCATTGCCTTACTCACTCCCAAGTAGTTGGCATTTAACACTACCCAACCATGAGTACACAACTTGAGGCAAGGCCAGCCTCGTACCCACAAGCATACCCAACAGAACAACCAGCCGTACAATTATCTGGAAACCAATAGGCACATTCTCCGTACAAGCAACTGTACAATCGTGCGTACAGCAGGTATTCTCACCGTACAACCATGTACAACAGTCTGTACAGCCTGCATTAATGGCAGCCATCCTCCGTACAGCTCATAGAAGGCATCATTAATGACCCCGTACGGTTCATACGTGCCCGTACAGCCTGCAATCAAGGCATCGTACTACCAGCTCGTACCAGCATTTAATGCCTACGTAATTCATCCGCACAACCGTATTTAATGTCTGTGTAGCCCACTCGTATTATTGCATTTATTGCATGCACAGCCGACCATACGTCCATACACAGCCGTACGTCCATGTGGCCATTAATGCTATGTATGCCTCTTCCATACTGTTGTACGGACTCAGACTCTCTCTTTCTCTTCCGCCTCTACTCTTTCGTGCAAGCGCAAACCTCCATGAGGACCCTTTTTCGTAATCTGCCCCTGCACTATTCTTTTCCGTCAACCCCCTTTTGCCCAAGGCCTTCCTTGGCCTTCCTTTCCAAAAAGGGCATGCATGAGCTTGCCATGTGGCAGCCCATGCCTTGGGTTGCCCCCAAGGGCTTCATTTGCCCCTAAGCCCCTCTCTAGTGGACCTTTTTTGAAGCCCACCAATGACCAAATTGAAGCCTAAAGTTTTTGGCCTCCTTTTTGGCCCTTAACCTTTCAGTTGTCCCCAAGGCACAATTGCCTAGGGGAAACTTGCACACCCACATCCTGTAACCTCGCCTTTTGATTACCAGGGTCGAGGCCACATGTGAGAATCAAAACTCGCGCCCTCATGACATACCCCTCTCTTGAAACCTGGCAAGCGTCCTCAATTGCATCTAAATGTTATAGAAATACATGTGAATATACCATCATGAAAGCATGTATTACCATGGAAAAACAGCATATATGATTGTTCAAAACCTAGGATAATAATTCATATAAACTGCAAAAACCAACTCATATTGACTTGAACACTAATCATAGAAGTCCCAAGGCAGATATACTGTCAACAAGCAGTACCTCAGGTGAAAGAAACAATGTCACCAAGCGACCTCTAGATATCTGAGCCTGTCTGTAACATAGAGACAGAGGTACTAACCCTCTCTTGAGCATCAGGCAATGCTCCAAACCTATGCTCTGCTGAGCTTGAAGGAGCCACAAACAAGGTCGGCTCAAGATGAAAAGCATCTAGATAGAGCTGTAATAACTAAGGTGTATCTACCAGATCACCCTCTTCCAACCACTTTGCATGTAATGGAGAATAATTTCTGAATTTTACCAAGTAGCGGCGGGAAACTCTACCTCTGATCTTCCTTCCCTTATGTGCCAAAATCTGCTCTAAAACTAGGATCTCATCCAACTCCTCAACCTCTGGTTGCATCTCATCAGGCATATCCTCTGGCACATCACCCTTGAAAGGTTTAAAGAGACTCACATGAAAAGCATTGTGAATCCTCTAATGATCCGATAGCTTCAACCTGTAAGCTACATCACTTAGCTTCTCTGAAACCTGAAAAGGCCCAGGGAAACAACCGGTCTTTGCCCCTTTTCTTTTTCAGCCTTGCCTTTTCAAAGCGCAAAAGAACCCAATCATCTTCATTAGATATCAACTCACGACGTTGACAATCGACTGCCTTGTTTTTTTACCTGAGTCTTCTAGAGAGCCTGCTTCACCTTCTTATATGCCACATCCATGCTTTCAACATACCTATCCACTTCAAAAATCTCATCTTTTTTATGCAAGATAGATGGAACTTTCCTGCCTCCTTCCACTATTTCAAAAGGAGCTTTTCCAATGGAAGTATGCACAGTATTAGTGTAGAAACTGCTCCCATTGTGTCTTATGCTCGGACACAGCATTTCAGCAAATCAAGAGCAGTCAAATTAGCCTCTTCGGACTGCCCATCTAACTGAGGATGGAAAGAAAATAAAAATCTCAGCGTAGTGCCCATATTTTCGAAGAGCCCTCTCCAAAAGAGACTCGTCATGCACGGATCTCTATCACTTAGGATAGACTGAGGCATCCCATGGTATTTGAAAATGTTCTGCATGAACAACTTTGCCAGCTGTAATTTTCTTCCTTACTGGAATGAAGTGTGCCTGCTTACTGAGCCGGCATATAATAGTCCAAAGACCCGTAGGCATCCTAGGAAGATCGAATATAAAATCCATGGTAATGCTTTCCCACGGTCTATCTAGGATTGGCAATGGCTGCAACAATCCAGGTGTGTTCTGCTTGTCAAACTTGACCTTCTGGCAGATGATGCATGTTTTGACAAAAGCATCCACATCCCGTCTCAAAGCTCCTGAGGCTTCCTTGCCAATGCATCAGCCACCACATTCTTTTTACCTTCCACATGCACTATCTGAAAGTGGAATATGAATAAGAAATTGGCCCATTGCATATGCTTCTCAGATAACTTCGTTTGAGTGAGGAAATATCTCAAATATTGACGATCTGTCTGCACTATGAAATCAGCCCCAAGGGTGCTTCCATGTAGCAAGGGCATGAATTACAGCCAGCAATTCCTTCTCATAAATGCCCATATGTCTCTCATCATCCTGCAAAATTCTACTCTCATAGGCTATTACCCGTCCTTCCTACATATTTTCTAAGGTCATCGGTTTGGTTCCGTGGGGTCATCCTTTAAAAACTAACCCCCTAGAGATCCTTCAAAATATGTATCCTGGTGGGTCAATAAAACCCTCCGCTGTGATATGTAAGAAGTGATCTCTGTAGAAGCTAAGCTTCACTGGGAGTTCACTCAGTTGCAACCAAGTCCAAAAAGTGTGTAGCTGTAGTAGATCCTCACGGATAACCTTGTTGACCTCGTGTGATAAGAGAGGAGAGAACGGAGCATCCATGCTATACTGGAAGGGAGGTGGTCTATCCATGTGGAGCCCCAGTCGCTCAAACCATCTCTCTGTACGTGCATACCAGCACCTCTGATCTCCTCCTGCTAGAAGTGCCATAGAAGAGGATAGAGCTATCCATGGTAGCCTACTACGCCCCGAGGTATAATCCCCATATTCCCTAACTCGGTACAGATATGTGATGACCTGAAATGCAGCATCTAGCTGTAAAGGGGGTGACCCAAACTCAGCCTGAATGATCTGGTGAGAAACGGATGACTTACCACGCATCATTCGTGATAACATGAGAACCTGTAGCCGCTCCACACGGGCCCACCCTGTATCCGACAAGTCTGGCCCCTAACAAGGGTTGTCGTACATCCCCGCTGGGCGAGCTAAGGAGTCAAAAAGCAACCCCTTGATGCGTGGATCCTAAAAGTGTGAGCGGAAGCACTACCTGTCTAGCCTGGCCAGTGAGGCATACCCTCTACTCAAGCTTGCCTGCATCGCAGGTCTCATAGTGAAGCTCGGTCCGGAGAAGATAACCCCAAGATAAGTATATGATGAAACTATCTCAACAGATGACCCCGCAAATGTGAACTGCTCCTGACGCATGATGGCTCGAGACATATTGAAGATCATGACCTTGGTTTTACCCAGGTTGACCTTCAAATCATGGGACCCACAAAAGGACTGTAGTGCGTCTAGGTGTCTCTGAAGCCCCTCTGCTGAGGAAGACAAGAGAGCCACGTCATTTGCATAGAGCAAAATCTGGATCAGCGTGTCCGCAAGAGAGCAACCTACATCCCCCTGTGTCTGCATCATTGTCTCAAGCTCGTCAATGTAGAGGCCACACAAGGTAGGCGACAAAGGACACCCTTGTTTGACCGCGATGGTACTCATGATCTCGTCTGTCCACCCGGATCCTGCCCAAACTCTGCCAGAAACTCTCGTAAAGTGCCATGACAGCCCAAATGATCCCCTGGTCATAACCCAAGTCCTGTAGGCGCTGTCCACCCGGATCCTGCCCAAACTCTGCCAGAAACTCTCTCGTAAAGTGCCATGATAGCCCAAATGATCTCCTGGTCATAACCCAAGTCTTGTAGGCGCCGTATGAGGCGGACTCTCAGGACCGTGTCAAATGCCTTGCGGAAATCCGCAAAGCAACAATAAACCCTCTGCTTCTGTGACCTCGCCTCCTCGATGATACATCTGAGCGTGAGAGCAGTATGCTACAGATGTTGCTTTTGCACGTATTTATGATCAGCTTGTAGAGGGCAACAGGCATGATCATTACACACTTAAGGAGGGATTTATGATGATGCATGGAAAGCTATGTGTAACATAGCCATTGAGGCATAAGGTGCTCACTGAAAGTCATGCCCCACCGTATGCAAGGCATAGGGGTATTGAGGCTACAGTCAAAGCAATGGAGCACTACTTTTATTGGCCTTCACTACAAAAGGATGTTGAGGCTTATATCAGGACATGCATCACTTGTCAAAAGGCGAAGTATGACAGGCAAAAACAGCCCGGTTTACTTCAGCCTTTGCCTATACCAGTTAGACCATGGCAAAGTATCGCCATGGATTTTGTTTTTTATCTCCCTCGCACTCCTTCTGGTCATGATGGCATTTGGACCATAATTTGCAGATTCAGGAAGATGACTCATTTCATTCCAGTAATGGAAGAAGATGACTTCAGAGCAGATGGCAAAGGAGTTCTTAAAATCTGTTTTCAAGTATCATGGGATGCCTGAGTCTATCGTGAGCGATAGAGATCCACGGATGACCAGCATGTTCTGAAGAGTTTGTTTAAAGACATGGGAACCTCACTGCTGTTTTCATCTTCTTATCATCCACAGTCTGATGGTCAATCAGAAGAGGCAAATTCTACAACTTTGGATTTGCTCCGATGCTGTGTTTGAGCACAAAACAAAGTGGGAATAGTACTTGCCACTGATTGAGTATGCATACAACAATACAGTGCACTCTTCCAGGGGTAAGGCACCATTTGAAATAGTGGAAGGAGCGAGGAAGGTTCCTCCTATCTTGCATAGAAAATTTTTGTGGCAAATGAGTATGTGGAGGATTTGCGGGCAGCCTATGAAAAGGTTAAGTATGCCCTCCAACACAGCCAAGATAAACAGAAAAGAGCTGCGGATAAGCATCGTAGGGACTTGGTTTTCACTGAAGGTGATCAAGTGTTGCTGCGTTTTCTTAAAGCAAGCCTCAGGAGCAAGAAAGGGAAGGTAAAGCTGTACACTAAGCTGAATATGAGGTACTACGGACCCTTCCAAGTTCTTGAGAAGATCAATGAGGTAGCTTACAGGTTGAAGCTACCTGAGTAATGGACCATCCACAATGCTTTCCATGTTAGCTTGCTGAAGCCTTTTCATGGAGAAGTGCCACAAGATATGCCAGTTGAAGAGCAACCTGAAGTTGATGACAAGATGAGGTCTTGATTCCTGAGCAGATTGTGGCACATAAGGAACAGAAAGTTAATGGTAAAGTGGCCAGACGTTTTCGTGTGAAGTGCAAGAACTATCCTGCGAACGATGCGGTTTGGATGGAAGAGAGTGAATTGGCAGATTCACCTCAGATTTACAGCTCTACCTTCAGGCATTTGGTCTCGAGCCTACTGCGGTAGTCTCTCATGCCGGTTCAGCAAAGCATATGTCTGGAGCATTACCGGATGCTCATGGGGGCGGTGGCACCTCCGCACCCACAGTGCAGATAGGCTCACAGGATATTTAGAGGTCACTTGGTGACACTGCGGTTTCACCCAAGGCACTGATGCTCACAGTGTTTCTACCATGAGACTTCTATGATGAGTGATCATGACACTCCACTTGGTTGATACACTAACATACGGATGGATCTGCAGTCCTGTATGTACATTGTATTTTTGGTACTTCATGTGATGTTGTACTATTGATTATAAGTTGTTTTATGCCTATTGTGACACCCTTTCCTATTTGCTGTAATTTTGGGACAGCAAACAAGATAGTTTGCTGTTTCAAGAGGGGGGTATGTCACAGGGACGTGGTGGTGATGGTGAAGTGTGTAAACTAACTGTCACTGAATTTGGCCTAGGGTACCAAGCTAGGGGCCTTAGTTAATGCCCAAAAGGTACCTATGATTTTATGTGCAACAAGTGCAACTCCTGGTGCTATTAGAGTGGTTTCATTTTCTAAGGTCATTGGTTTGGTTCAATGGGGTCATCCTTTAAAAACTAACTCCCTAGAGATCCTTCAAAATAGGGTCATTGGTTCCTTGCACTAGGGTCATGGTGTGCCATCTGACCCCCTAGGGGCATTAAAAATCCCACGCCTCATTTTGCTTAGGTGTCTGCTAGTGGCCTATCTGCTTGCCTTGTGTCACCTCTGGAAGCCCCTGGATCCCTTCCTTGGCTCTCCTTTCTGGTTTGAGACTTCACCCCTACCAGAGCAGCCTCATTCTCTTCATGGCGACCAGAGCAGCCTCATTCTCTTCATGGCGGATTTCTGCAGCTCTCCCTCTGCTTGCGGAAGTCGATTTTCGAGCTTTCTTCGCAACAGTTCTCCTCCCCTTGGTGCCCTCTCTTGCTGGCATGCTTCCGGGGCCTGGACGCCTTCATTCTGGGCCACTTTTGAAGCTGTTTTCCACTTTCTTCGCGACAAAAGTTCTCTTTTTCTGAATCTGAAGCCATATTCATGGACGCCTCTCTTCCTACTCCTGCCTGGAGCAAGGTGCACTGAAAACGGAGCTGTTTGTAGGCTGAAAACACTATTCTGGTGGACGAATTCTTGGCTGATCTGCTACAGCTTGCTGTATGCACTTTTCTCTGATCTTTTCTGGTGTTGGAAGACACTCCTAGACAGCTCTCTCTTACCAAAGTTTGCTGTCCGCTTCTCATGCTACTTCTGGAGCTGTTTTGGGCTGAAACAGGCTCTTTTTGTTGGCTGAACTCTCATCTTCCCTTTCTACTCTTTGCTACAGCTATCTTTACTGAGTTCCTGCTAGGTTGGATGCCCTGCCGTTGGCCCGGGAGAGGATTGGGGCACTGGTTGTGATACTCTCTTCCTAGGGGTGCAGTGGTTGGCCTTGGGCTCGGTAATGGTTTGGAAATGGGTAATGCATTGCTTGGTGCGCTGTCAGACTGGTCTACTTGTGATTATGCATGTCTACTGAAAGGAACCAAGGTAATAGCACTGGGAGTTGGTCACTAGCACAACCACGGGTTGGCGTTGTACTGGGTTGCACCTGCGGGTGAGCTCATGAAGGGAGTCCCTTTGTATCTTTGAGCTAACCAGTTTAAATAAATACCGCAAGGGGTGCCAAGTGTTGGGGCCAACAGGTGTCACTCTCTATGTTTCTGAGTAGGGACATTCTAGGCTCCCTTGTCTTGAATGGTTCCATGATGCTGTGTAATGAAGTTCTATGCTTTGAGTTTGGTTTGTGAACAAAGGCAATCAATTAAGTTGGCTGTATTTTCATCTTTGTGAGATAGTAAGAGACAGATACACTGCCCTTAGTGATCTAAGGCCGGTTACAAGGGCACATGCCTATAAGAGCTAACCGGCAAGAGAGCTTCCCAGAACTTTTTGTTCTACTCTTTCAAGTTATGACAATGAGCTGCATCCACCTTGTGCCATGCTGTTGTAACATCTACCTCAAAGGTAGTGGTCAACCAGGTAACTGAAAACACCTTCTTAAACTAAACCCAACTCGTGGGTGCTCTATTTTGGAGCAGCAAATTTGTCCACCACTATAGAGCATTCCCCTTCAAGAAGGTGGCTGCCTTTCGCATTTTAGATGACTTAGTAAAGTTTCCTACTGAGAAGGCTGCATCAAACTGCTACACAAAAGTTAAAGCCTTCGGCCTGTCCTGAGCCCCATTAAAGGTCTCAAACTTAACTGCTGTACCACCCTCTTTGTAATCTTTTACCTTCCCTTTGGGTGCCAGATTATCATACACAGGTGGCGGCAAAAATGGAGATTGAATTGTGTTCCCTCTAGCCTGTCCTGCATTACCACTACCCATTAGAGGTTTGTCAAACCTACCCCAGGCATACCAAACATACCTGTACGAGCTCCAAAGGTTCCTGTCCTTCCACTTTGCATTCCTGGCTGCATGCCAATATTGCCATACATCATGTTGGGCATTGAAGGCTGCATTTCCCCAAATACATTGCCTTGCATCCCTTGCATCCCAGGCTGTAAACCAAGAGGGTAATTATTAAGCATTCCTTGACCATCATTAACTTGACCAGCCATTGCTTGAAATACTGAACCCCCACCGAAATACCCCGAATGCATAAAGGGTCGGGAAAGAGCTTGCTGCCCTTGATTTTGATTTTGAAAATCAGCCCCTTGGCCATGCATAACCATACCATGACCTTGAAAGGGCTGCTGCCCTGCAACTCCCTGTACATTTGGCATTACTAAGAGCCACTTCAGCTACAAAGCGCTCCGAAGGATCTAGAGAGCTTAAAAATTACTTTACACAGCAACCCAGATCGACAGGCACAACTGCCATGCAGCTGAGAGAAGAGTATAGTCAAAATGAACACCACTAAGAAGCTTAAAAAGAAACATCGATACAAACACAGCTGAAAGGAGAGGAAATGGTGGGCAGATCCCCTTGTACTATCCTCACTTTCATTCAAGCCTTGTAGAGGAGAGGACTACAGTGGAATCTAGGGACTACAGTTTTGCAGCCCTTAAGCAGAGCAATAGGTAGGTGCAGCAATTGGCAAACTATATAGCCTTATCTTTTGTACTTGAGCAGGGCAAATTCTATGACGCTATAGTTATTGGCCGCACTATACTACTTTGCTTTGTATTTCCCCATTCATTCCCTCGTGCAATTGAGAGTAGAGTGGCTTTAGGAGTACAGTGAGATCCTTTACCCCCAATTGTCTGTTGGAATTGTCACCTCCCCATCTGTAAGCCCCCAAATGAGGAGAGCGTGGGGGAGGGAGACCTAGGGTAGGATGTGCCCAAAGAGAGATTACCTGGATGTGTGGATCTAGGACAGATCTGAAGCATTCATGGTTGGCGGTGTGTCCCAGGTAAAAGGCGCGATGATATCAGCAGTGTATGGAACTGTACGGCACTGGAGAAGAGCCTGGCAGAGGGCAGAACCAGCAGGACAGAAAGGCACTGACATGGCGGGGGATGGAGCAGCACATGGCAGCCCATATGGAGGGCTGGTTGGGCTGGGCAAAGCCAGCCAACCAGGCCCTATCTAGGGCTGGCCAAGGGCTCAGCCCTTGCATGGAAGTGTGGGCCAAAGGCCCTAGAAAAGAGGGCCCCAAAGGGGCATTTATAGGCAGACCAGGTCAGGGCCTGGTCGGCCTGTTTGGGTTGGCCATAGGCAGCCTGACTGGTCAGTTATTTGCCAGCCCCATAGGGCCTATAAAAGCAGAGGCCTCAGGCCTCATTTCACAATCCAGCAGCCAGCAGTTCCAGGGCAGAAAGGAGCAGCAGGAAGCCTATTCTCTGGGCCTATCTACAGGAGGTGAGAGAGTGCAACAGGTGCTGCAGACTTAGCTCTAGGGAGAGGCTGGACATTGGCTGACTTCTAGGGCAGCAAGGTGCTGAGATCATCATACCTTCTGGAGCAGCCATTCACAAGCAGGTTGGAGCAGTGGAACAGGGACCTGTGTGCTGCAGACAAAGCTTGGCAGGGGCTGCCCACCTAGGCTGATTCGCAGGCAGTAAGGTGGAGAAGAACACACTGGACGGAAAGTCTACAGACGCTCGAGGTGGAGCATGCGGGGCTCAAGTCTAGAGATAACTGGCAGATAGGAGAAGGACCTTGTGGTAAGATCAGAGGACCACACCATTGGTGGGACTCTGGATCTATATCTTTTGTATTGTGTCCATAGTTTTGGACGGAAATATATTATTTTGGTGGTTTCTCTATCTGGCTGGTTCATTGTCTATTGATGAGTCTGCACATCTAATCTATGTGACGCACATTTAGTTAAGAAGTTTGTGATTCCACACCCCACACGCACACTGTGTGAGCTCCTGGGCATTACTATAAGTCTTCCGCTGTGCGTACCCTCTGTTGGGTCATTTCTAACATTGTCCACTTTGAGGGTTAGCATAGAATGCTGCCCTGTTTTCTGACACATACACAAAGCTTGAATAGTTTTTTTAGAATATGTAGTGTACTGTGACTCTATGGCCATGATTGTAAGGGCTGCCACGATAGATCCTCACCAGGTACAGATCCAGTTGCCACCTGTCTTCCAGGTTTGGGGCTGGTTCTAGAACCTATAGATGCATGTGTTTGCAGAATGGCATCGCTCAGATGTGGTGTGCGGGTGTGACAATTACAAAAGCATCTGATTGGGGAAGAGAGTTCATACGGCCCTGGCATAGGTGCAAGACATGTCCACACGATTTAGATTCTGTCCCACAACCATACACACATATATCTAGGAACATTCCCAAACTCATCCTCTAAAAACACAACATAGTGCAGTTTCAATCTCACGATAGTCACTCATAAGATTGAAAACCATAAACTCCATCACACATAGCAAGGACTAGCTACTATGACATACCCACTACGTCATCAGTGCCCAACAATGAGTGTAGACCATAGTAAAAAAATATGCTCTCACATACAAATCCACATACCCACACATACTTGAGCATCCTTTTTTACAAAGTCTTCGTATTGTGTTCCTATCGGCACTCTGGAGGTGAAGGGAAAACTCAGCCATGATGAAGGCTAGCATTAAGGAGAAGGCTAATCAAAAAGTAGTCCAAAATCTCTTCATTCAAGCTACAACTGCTTGTGGAGTCTAAATGATTTAATTTTAGTCTCTCCCAAACGAGCCATTTAAGATAGAAAAAATTATCACAATACCAACAGGCCGCAACTTGGACGAAAACTTCACAAGGTGAAATTTGCATGTCCGCTAATACGACAGAAGCATACACACACTTAGATACATGTAAATCTTGATAGGACCTGAGGCCGAAGGGCCATGTGTTCAAGGGGAAGCACAAAGTACATAAAGGTCCCATTCAAGCCTTGCTGAGGAGAAGATTACACTTGTTTGAGCTGTAGGTAGGACCAGCACTTGGCAATCTACAAAACCCATGTACTTGATCAGTCCAAATTCCGTGGGCCTATAGTATAATATTTTGGCAGTACTACACTACTTTGCTGTGTATTTTAGTAACTGAGTATTTCCTCATTCATCCCCTCATGCATTTCGGAGCAGAGTGGACTGGAGAGGATAGTGAGATCCTTTCCACTTTGAGGGTTAGCACAAATGAGGATTAGCACAGAATGCTGCTCTCTCGCCCACACACACACGCTGTGACTCTATATGGGCCATGATCATATAGAGAACTAGCACAGAATGCTGCCCTGTTTTCTCTCTCTCTCCCACCCCCACACTGTGACTCTATATGGGCCATGATCATATGGGCCACCACAGGTACTCACTAGATACAGATCCCCATTGCCACCTGTCTCCCAGGTTAAGGCTGGCTCTAGAACCTATGGCTGGGAGGAGAGTTGCATTTCTAGTGTACATGGCTTAGATGGGTGTGGGGTACAATCACAAAAGTATCAGCTTTGAAGACGAGAAATTAGACGGACCATCTCTAACCTGCATCCGGGCATAGTTGCCAGATGTATCCAAACGTTTGAAAACATTTTAGATTCCATCCCCATAACCATAACTACAATTAAAAATGTATAAAATCTTGTCAGGCCATGAGGCCGAGGGCCACGTGTTAAAGGGAAGCACCAAGTACATAAAGACCCACCCCCCGTCTCCTAGCCACATAGTCTACCTGAGCATCCAGTAACAAAAGGCTTAGGAGCATTCTTTGAGTGCTAGGTCAACTTAGATTCATATACCTAGATGAATCCAGGAACATTCCCAAACTCATCCTCTAAAAACACAACATAGTGCAGTTTCAATCTCATGAGAGTCACTCACAAGGTTGAAAACCATAAACTCCATCATGCATAGCAGGGACTAGCTACTATGACATCCCCACTGACGTCATCAGCGCCCAACAGCGGGTCTAGACCATAGTATAAAAATATGCTCTCACACATACAAATCCACACGTTACTATATGGAGCATTCTTTGAGTGCTAGGTCAACTTAGATTCACGTTACTATATGGGGCTATTAGAGTCCCTAATTCCACACGCCGTAGCATTCTTGCTAAGAAGGGCCTTTCTTGTAGTCCATCTTTTTAGCACTACTGAGTCACATTTGCCCCCGAGGTGAGGGCCAGGCCTATGCCACCACATCCGTCCCCTACTTGAAAAGGGCAAAACTCTCCACAGCACAGTAGGATCACAGTCCATGCATGCACTTAGATCAGACTTTAATGTTGATAAATGATATGTTGGAGTTCATTGGTGGCCGTGCCACATGGTATTCTATATAGTTAGATCCAGGAGATTAGAAAGCCCCAAGTTACAAGAGTGAAAGGTCAAGCCAACCAGTTTAAAAGCCTCATGAAATTGCCGTCTAGCACTGTCATCTACCATTGCTGTAGTTCTCGAGTAAAGCAAGCCAGCATGAGTCTGTTGGGGCCTTTCGGATGAGGTTGAAGTACATTCCAATACAAGGCCTATATGCTTGATGATGATATTGAATCCATCCAAAAACCAAGAAATCACTCTAAAGTGCATTTTGCTAACAACTCTTATTATGCCACAAAATAACTTAAGCCCATAATACATGACAAGTCAAAAATTTTATCTTGGAATGAACACTAGTGCAGGTTACCGGTACACAAAATAAATAGGCTGCGGTAGTTGCTCTATCCACCATAATTCTGACGACCTCCATGTTCTCTCTGATGGCCCAAAGATTTCCGTTCAAAGCAACCAGTCCCTCAATGATTCCCGCACTCCCATTGCTGATATGAACACTCCCATAGGCGGTCAGTGTCGTCCAGGAATCAGACTCGCTGTTGTAACGCTTGATTATGTACTGACCAGCGACGATACAAGCGTTGTAGAGCAGCCCATCTAGCACACAGTGAGGTATGATGGGTTGACATAACATTCGTGTGTTGAGGCCGCTCCAAAGATTGAAATTGGGGGAAAAGACCAATGTTTCTTTTGGTTCCCCGCCTCGAGCCTGAACAAAGAAGTTATCATTTACAGTCACACCCAAACCAAAAGAAATCCCTTTCTCTAACGACGGCAACCAACACCATCTATTGTCCTTTGCATCGTAGCACTCGGCAGACTGTGATCGCGATTGCTTCCCATCCACACCCCCTGCTATGTACAGGCGTTCTCTTATGACCCCGCTTACAAAATGGCTACGTGGAGAGAGCATCTTGGCTGCATCGAACCATTTGTTTAATGTGGGATCGAACACTGTTACATTATCAAGAGTTTTTCCCCGATACCCCCCACAGACGTACAGCTTCCCACCAACAACCCTGCACTCTGAACCGACAGCCAGCCTTTGCACGTTGGGCATCGGTGGGAGTGGAAACCAGTTGCCATTTTCAAAGTCAAATGCCCACCAAGAACTCGTGTAAGTCGTGCTATCTCTGATGAGAACGCAAATCCACGATTTAAGGGACTGTCCAACGAGACGTGCATCATGGAACTTCTGGCTTTGGAGAAGGCTCCTCCATTCCCGACACACCATCCGCATGCAACTGTGAGCAACCCATGGCACTCTAACCAGGCATCGAAATGCCAATTCATAAGGGAGGCTACCTAATAGTTCCTGAGGATCATCTTTGGAAGACGCACACGCAGTGTCTCCCACTGACGCACTATGATTCATGCCTGCAGTTTGAGGACCTGGATGATGCACAGCAGACATTTTCAAAGAGATTGTGCTTCGTGGTACGACGCTCGATGCAAATGCTGAGAAAAACCTTCCGCGCATCATGTGTGAGCAGATCCGAAAGCAAAATTGAGCACCAAAGAAACGATTTGTCGAGAGTAGGGTACTTACCAGATTGAAAGCCAAATTGAAGGAGAGACCAGCAACGATTGGAGCTGGTGAGGAAGAAGCGGGCGAGTGGTGTGAGTCGATTGGTGGAGAGAGTGCCTCCTCTGCAACAATAACAATAACAATATATGGGGGGGAAAACATGCAGAGGAGGCACTCACTTCACCAATTCAGCTACACTAGAAGTCGTCTTCAACGCCCACACCCCCCACTGCCCCACCAACGTTCAAATACCCCCTCGCCCGGGAAGTTAACACAACATGGTTTAGGGCACATTTAACAATTCGGCGTTTTTAGTGAACACTCCAAAAACAAGATGAATTTCATTCCCTAGAGAGAGAGAAGAAGGAGAGAGAGAGAAAGAGAGAGAGAGAGAGAGAGAAGGGAGAAGATGAAGAAGAGAGAGAGAGAGAGAGGAAGGGGCAGAACAAGATGAATTTCACTCATGTGGCCTGCCCAAGATGGTGTGCGGAAAAGGGGGCGAATTCCAAGCTGAGATAGAGAGAGAAGAAGAAGAGAGAGAGAGAGAGTAAAAGGGGGGAGAAAAAAAGAAGAAGGGAGAGAGAGAGAGAGAGAGGGGATCGAGAATTTTATGGGATAGAAATAGAATACTCACATGGTGCTCCAATCAATGCATGCCAAAACTAGATTTGTGGCAGGTCGCCTTTCAGTCGTGGAGCAACTCAAAATTGAACATGAATCCTAGTATTTTATCGAATTTTTTAAAGGAAAAAGCAAACAAGTATAAATGTGAACATGAGACGCAACAAACGGTCTGTTAGGACCCGATGCCCCCTGTAAATGTTAGGGGTAGTGATTTATTATTGATTTTATGATGTCCAATGTTTGAAACCTGATGTCCAACAAATACATGAATCAAGAGACGTTTCAAGAGCTCATAAGTGATCCTCGCTGTTGCAATCTACACAAGATTGTCACATGGATTACAACCATATGAATATAGGTGTCGTTGTCCTTCGATCTTACATCCAGCTTGGCTTTTCTTGCTCCCTCACATCAAGAACATGCATGAAAGAGAGGAATCTTGTAAGAAATCGGATTGAAAACAAGCAATCTTGAATGAAGAAGCGATTGAAAATAGTTATATGTGATAATATATTATAATTAATTATTATAACCACACATAGTGTGGGCAGGGAGGCGGCGCGCTTCCTTCCAAGAGTTATAATCCGAGGGAACGGGCCCTTCCTTGGGTGCCAAGAATATGAATGCCGAGAATATAAACGCCGAGAATATAAGCACCAAGAATATAAAGCCAAGAATATAAGCACCGAGAATATAAACGCTGAGAATATAAGTGTCGAGAATAAGTTGTATGAATGGATAAGATACTGGCATATTACCTGGATGTCAATAGCTGTAAAATCACCAAGCAAAATTCAAATTCTTGTCATCTTTTGGAATATAAAGCTCACCTCAATGCCATGTCACCAGCTCGTGTAAACTCCTCCTTTATATATAGAGATGTATCAATGAATTGATAAGATACTGGCATATTACTTGGATGTCAATAGCTGCTATAAAATCACCAAGAGAAATTCAAATTCTTGTCATCTTTTGGAATATAAAGCTCACCTCAATGCCATGTCACCAGCTTCTATAAACTCCTCCTTTATATATAGAGATGTATAAATGATTATATCAAACTGCAAATGTATCGAACATTCCCTTGGTTGAAAATTATGATTTTTTAAATTATTGAAAGTCAAAAAAGGAAAAGACCTAGCTATGAACTAAATTGGTAGTAGCAGGTTGGAGCAAATAACGTGTATGTCCCTTCTTATGAGTACCTGAAAAGACCCAAAAAAAAAGAATTTAAAATATGCCAAAACAAAAGATGGTCCTCAAGAATCCTGGACCGAGGAACAATGCAAATACGAAATCGGATGATACCCACAGTGTTGGTTGCATGGCATGGTCAGCCTCTATCCGAAGCTACTGAAAGATGGAGACGGAAGCTTTGGGTGGTTCCTTCTACTTCATGACGCTGATCGATGACTACAGTAAAGGAATGGCATGTAATGGTCAAGAAAGAATCGGGGAGGAAGGTGAAGAAGCTGAGATCAGACAGAGGTGGAGAGTTCACATCGACTGAATTCAAAAGTTACTGCAAAAGTCACGAAATCAAGAGGCAGAAACCCCCGCCACATACGTCACAGCAAAATGGAGTAGCAGAACACAAGATGCACGTCATCTACGAAATGGGCCGGAGTATGATGAAAGGGGAAGATTTGCCAAAGACTTTCTGGGCTGAAGCATGTAACACTGCAGTTTACATCCTCAATTGTAGCTACACGAAGGCTGTGAATGGGATGACTCCACTGCAAGCCTTTTCTCGTAAGAAACCTTCAACTGCACATTTCAGAGTTTTTGGATGTGACTGTTTTACGCATGTCCCTCATGCTACCAGGACCAAATGGGAACCGAAGAGCCGGAAGTGTATTTTCTTGGGCTACAGCAAAGAGGCAAAAGGTTACCGTCTCTATAACCCTGTTACCAAGAAGGTAATAGTAAGTCGCGATGTGGTCTTCTCAGAACAGCCGCATCAATTGGAGGAGGATGCTTCCTTCCCAGACAACCAGGACCAGGATATCCATCCAGTACCGCCACCAACAGTAGACCGAAATCCCCAACGGTTCTTGGGAGGATTCAAGACAAAGAAGATGAAGAAGAGCCTGCAATGTTGAGATATCAAGCTCTACCCCCGATGATATATCTCCTGGATGACTATCATTTATGTCACCGCCTATGTTAGTTGTACTTGTGGTGTAGTTAGACTACCACGTATGTTTTGGTTTGGGTTCACATATGAACCACGTATTCTAGGTTTTGACATATAGGGTATTTACCTCTTCTATTGTATTGTTGTTGTGTGCAAAAGTGACGAAAGGCTTCACCCTCCAACCTTGTGTCCTCTCTCTTTTGTGTGTTGTGAAGAAAGCTGAACTTGAGTCTCCTATCTCTCTCCCTCTTTCTTTACATGGTATCAGAGCCTTGTTCGTGGTAAGGAGCTCAAGAAAGCTAGCCAAGTTTGTGGTGTCCTGGTAAGAGGACCAGTGTAGCTTTCCTATTTCGAGTTTGGGAGCAAATCTCTGCAGGTAGCACAGCCAGAAGTGCAGGAGTGCACTGCTTCAGATTGAGAGGCCCTTCGCGGTGCGGCGAGAGCGCAGTATATGCTGTGGGGTAGGGCAAAGCCCTTGGTGACTTTATTTTTCTGATTTGAGGCCGTTTCGAGGCCCGTTTTGAAGACGGAAGTTCTTCGCAGGCACTCAGAAAAAGGCCCTGTTTTTGCTGTGCGACCACCGCGCGGCCAGTCGGTGGAAAGGTGCCACAGAAATTGCATCGTATGCCTATGTGCAGAGATATTGGGAGTTGCAGATTCATGCCTGTTGCCTGCTGATGCAAAATCGTCACGAGGAAGTGACTGTGTGGTGAAATACCACTTTCGTCAGTGTTGCAGATCTGCCCCTGTGAGGCTTTTCGCAGAAGTTTTGCTATTTGCCCTTGTGAGGCATTTGCTGTGTTTACAGGTTGCTGTTGCAATTCGTGATTTGTAAAATGTCTGAGAATCTGTCTACCATTGTCAGTGAGAAGCTTGACAAGAACAACTTCCAAGCATGGAAGTTCAGGATGACAAACTTCCTTATGGGAAAGGGAGTTTGGGATTACATCAGTGGTGAAACTGCAGAACCAGTTTTGGGTACTGCTCCCACTCCTGCTGAATTGAAGGCCTTTAAAGAATGGCATGAAAAAGCCAGAAAATGCCTATATTGGTTGTCTGTTAGCATTTCAGATTCTATGATTGTGCATATACAGGATGTAGAGACGCCTAAGGAAGCATGGGATACATTGGTGAAGCTGTATAGCACAAATACTAAAGCACGAAAGATGCAGCTAAAGCAGGAGTTGCACAATGTGCAAAGGAAAAATCTGAATATAAATGAGTATTCCTTGAAGGTGAAAGGCCTTGCAGATTCTCTTGCCTCCATTGGAGCACCTGTTGATGATGAGGACTTAGTGTCCGTGACCTTGAATGGTCTTGGGAAAGATTATGCACAGTTTCGGACATCCATTGGAGTCCGTGAAACATTTCCTGATTTTCAGGAACTTATTGCTCTCTTGCTGAGTGAAGAGCAAAGGAATGGTGGTTCAGCCACCTCAACTTCTCAAGAGACTGCTTTCTACTCGAATACAGGTAGAGGCAGAGGTAGAGGAAGAGGCCGTTTTGGTGGCCGTGCAGGAAATTAGAACCAACAGCAACAACAGGAAAACCAGTCCTATGGAGGAGGACGTGGTAGTTCTAGAGGCAGGGGGAGCCAAAGAGGCCGTGGTTCATGGCAAAGGAACCAGCAAGTAAATAGCAGCACAGAATGCTATTATTGTGGAAAGCCTGGACACAAGGAGAATACATGCTATAAAAAGCAGAATGACATCAAAAGTGGGAAGTTGCAGCAAAGCAACTATGCATCATCAAGTGGGCATGGTGACGACAGAAATGAGCACCTTTTTGTGATGCAGCATATGGTTAACTCCATGTCAGGAGATGCTGCAGCTTGCAATGATGTTTGGTATGTTGATTCAGGTGCCTCTAACCACATGACCAGTCATGGTGAGTGGTTTCATGATGTTAGAAATTTGGATAAGCCAGGTTATGTTGAAACAGGTGATGATACTGCGCACCCAATTACGCAGGTTGGTAAAGTGCCATTGGCTATGCAGGATGGCAAAACGAAGTACTTGGCAGATGTACTTCATGTTCCAAAAATCACTAAGAACCTGGTTTCAGTTGGCCAGATGGTTGAGCAAGGTCTGCAGGTTAGATTTAATCCTGATGGATGCTTTGTTGAGGACCTGAAAAATAAGTGCCGCTTGGTTGCAAAAGGCAACAAAAATGGTAGAATGTTCACCTTGGATGTTGATATGCCTGAGGTGAAAGCTGCTATGTTTGCGCATGGGAGAGGTGTCATTGCAGATATTGAGATATGGCACAAGCGCATTGGGCACGTGAATATACAAAGGCTGAAATCTATGCAAACGAAAAACATTGTTGCAGGTTTGCCTAAATTCAGAGTTGAGGGAATGCAAAAGGTATGTGAAGCATGCCAAATGGGTAAGCAGGCCAGACATGCATTTTCTAAAAATGCTAAGGTGAGCAGAAGACCTTTGGAAGTGATCCATTCAGATGTTTGGACAACCAAAGCTGCTTCTATTGGTGGATGCCATTATTATGTGACGTTTATTGATGACTACACAAGGAAGGTGTGGATTTATTTTATGAAGCACAAAAGTGAAGTGTTCAGCCATTTCAAGGCTTTTAAGGCCATGGTTGAAAAAGAGAAAGGTGTGCATATTAAAGTGCTAAGATCTGATGGAGGGGGAGAGTACTTTTCAGAAGAATTTTGTGAATATCTGAAAGAACAGGGAATTCAAAGGAAGTACTCATGCAGGTCTACCCCTCAGCAGAATGGGGTTGCAGAAAGGAAGAACAGGCATATTGCAGAAGTAGGACGGGCGATCCTAAATGAGAAAAACATGCCTGATTATTTTTGGGCTGAAGCAATAGCAACTGCTGTTTATATTATGAACAGAACCCCCACTGCAGCTGTCCATGGCATGACGCCTGAAGAAATGTATACAGGCCAAAAACCAGATATTTCTCACTTGAAGGTATTTGGTTGCATAGCTTATGTTCATGTTCCTGATGAGAAGAGAACAAAGCTGGATCCAAAGGCAGAAAAATGCATCTTTATTGGATATGCTCAGCACCAGAAAGGGTATCGCTGTTATAACCCTTCCACCCGCAAAATGCAAGTGAGCAGAGATGTTGTTTTTGATGAAATGAGCAGCTGGTATGCACCAACTGTTATGGTAGGAGATGCAGATGCAGGAAATGGGAATGCTGCAATAAATGCAGAGCAGCAATCTCAAGCCTTGAGTGGACCCAGAGAGTCCTCTACTAGTGGATCTAATGCATGGACAGGGAGATTGAGATCTAGTGAATCGTCACATGGCAGTCCTGATAGTGTTGTGCAGGTATCACATAAGGGAAAAGAAAAAGTGGACCATGCTCCAGTATTTGATGTGTCTGCTGGTAGCTCTCATGTTGATGGAGAGTCAAGCGGCTCTGAAATGAGCCTTGATGAGGAACTTGGGATTCCTTCTGTTGTTACACCTGGTGCAAGGAAAAGCAGGCATGATTTAAAGATGCCTGCAACTGATCCAGTTGTACGGAGGTCCACTCGTATTAAGTATCCAGTTGACAGGCTGAGATATGATGGGTATACAGCACATCACTATGCTTATATGGTCAAGGTTCTAGAGGAGCCAGAGCCCACATGTTGAGGATGCAGCAGGGCATAAAAATTGGGAAGCAGCTATGGATGAAGAGATGGCTGCCTTGGATGCAAACCACACTTGGGATTTGATGCCTTTGCCTCATGATAAGAAGGCTATTGGCTGCAAGTGGGTTTACAAAGTAAAGCACAATGCTGATGGGTCTGTTAGCAGGTACAAGGCAAGATTGGTTGCCAAAGGTTTTGCACAGACATATGGAATTGACTATGAGGAAACTTTCAGCCCAGTTGCAAGGATGGCAACCGTGAGAGCAGTAATTGCCATGGCTGCTGCAAAGGAATGGTCTTTGCATCAGATGGATGTGAAAAATGCCTTCTTGCATGGTGATTTGCAGGAAGAGGTTTATATGATGCAGCCAGAAGGTTATGAGGATAATGCACACCCCGATTTTGTATGCAGGTTGCGCAAAGCCTTGTATGGCTTAAAACAGGCACCAAGGGCATGGTCAGACAAGATAGGGCAATATCTTGTCACTATTGGATTTCAGATTTCCAATTCAGATTTTTCACTTTATGTGAAAAGGACAAACAGAGGGATTGTGCTTATAGTCATCTATGTTGATGACTTGATTATTACAGGTGATAGTGATGCAGACATTTATGAAGTGAAGCTGCTGTTGAAGCAGAAATTTGAGATGAAGGATTTGGGAGAGCTGCGTTACTTCTTGGGCATTGAGGTTATTAGATCCCCGAGTGGGATATGGCTGTTGCAAAGGCAATACGGTTTGGACATGCTGTCCAAATATGGGATGACAGGCTGTAAGCCTATCTCTGTTCCATTGGAGCAGAATGTGAAGCTCAATGCAGAGTCAGGTGAGCTTCTTGAAGATATTACTATGTACAGGCGCATAGTAGGTAGCTTGATTTACATGACTATAACCAGACCAGATTTGAGCTATGCTATGGGGCTGGTGAGTCAGTTTATGCAGGCACCGAGGAAGCCACATTTGGATGCGGCTAGGCGCATACTGCGGTATGTGAAGTCCACATTGCATTATGGACTGTTTTATGAAGCTGGGTGTGCATTATAGGTACATGGATACACAGATGCTGACTGGGCTGGTAGTGTCTCAGACAGGAGATCTACTAGTGGTTTTATGTTTTCCCTTGGGAGTGGTGCCATCAGTTGGAGCAGCAAGAAGCAGCCAACAGTTGCCTTGTCGAGCACAGAGGCTGAGTACAGGGGTGCAGCAATGGCTGCATGTGAGGTAGCTTGGTTACGGAAGCTACTTGGAGATATGGGACAGTCAGTTCATGCAGCAGTTGTCATTCATTGTGACAACATTAGCAGCATCATGCTTGCTAATAACCCAGTTTATCATGCTAGAACGAAGCACATTGAGGTGCATTATCACTTTGTGAGAGAGAAGGTTCTAGCTGGTGAGATTGATCTTGTCTATGTCAGCACTGAGGAGCAGGTGGCTGATATTTTTACGAAGGCATTGGGTACCGAGAAGCTTCGCAGATTTAGGAGCTTGCTTGGTGTACGTGAGATGGATTTGAGCTTGAGGGGGAGTGTTGAGATATCAAGCTCTACCCCCGATATATCTCCTGGATGACTATCATTTATGTCACCGCCTATGTTAGTTGTACTTGTGGTGTAGTTAGACTACCACGTATGTTTTGGTTTGGATTCACATATGAACCACGTATTCTAGGTTTTGACATATAGGGTATTTACCTCTTCTATTGTATTGTTGTTGTGTGCAAAAGTGACGAAAGGCTTCACCCTCCAACCTTGTGTCCTCTCTCTTTTGTGTGTTGTGAAGAAAGCTGAACTTGAGTCTCCTATCTCTCTCCCTCTTTCTTTACATGCAAAACCACAACGGCAACGGCCATTCCCAAAGTGGGTAAAGCAGCTTTTAGACGGCAGAGAACCTCCAGCCATTGAGGAGGAACCATCCGAACACCGCCAGTCCAAGAGATTAGAGGAGCAAAGAAGGGCACAGGAACACTTGGTCAACTATGCTTTGATGACAGAAGTGATCCGCGCTAATGAACTCAAGTGTCTTGAAGAGGCACAGGGCGATGATAGGTATATGGAGGCTATGCAGTCAGAGTATGGCT